>NC_069144.1:9624127-9811627 GCF_943734635.1 Anopheles cruzii | reverse complement strand
TTTTGGCTAACGGCGTCACCGAAAGTTGTCACCAGTTCGGGAAGCTAAACGTTTCCTTCTTTTGCAGGGTGATCGACCGTTCTGCTGCCCGATGCCGAACTGCAGGCGCCGCTTTGCCACCGAGCAGGAGGTTAAGAAACATATCGACAACCACATGAACCCGCATTCGTCCAAGTCGAGAAAGCTGGCCAACCAAATGGCTGCCGCCGCCAACAACAACAACAACAATAACAACAGCAGCAACAATAACAATAACAACAGCAACAACAACAACAACAACAATAATGCCCCCGGAACCAACGGGAACGCGGCCACAAACAATAACAATAACAATGGCAACAATAACAACAACAACAATAACAATAATAACAACAACAACGGTATTATCGAGCAGAAGGTGTCGCCCACGTTCCTGATGGCGGCAGCGGACAAGCAGAACCAGCTTATCCAGCGGATGGCGCCGGTCAAGCACGAGCTGTACTTCCCGCAGTGCTACGGCCCGCCGTTCAATCAGTCGTTCGCGGCGGGAGCGGCGGCCGTCGCGGCAGCCAACGCCAACTCGGCCGCCGCAGCAGCAGCCGCTGCCGCGGTCGCCTCCGTCGCTTCGTCGAATCCGGCCAACCAGCAGCAGCAGCAGCAATCGGCCGGTCTGGGTGGAGCCGGTGGTCCGCCACAGCAGCAGCAGCAGCAGCAACAACAACAACAGCCCCCGCCACCACCCCCACCGCACGTCCCGGTCACATCGGTGGCACCGGTTTCGGCAGGCGGTCCCGTCGCCGCCGCTGCCATTGTGGCCACCCCGCAAGCCGTCGTGGCACAGTGATATCCGACCACCACCACCACCGACCTGGAGCTGGAACAGCGGCACCATTTGGTTCACCTGCACCAACCACCACCAACACGACATCCGGCAGCAGCAGCAGCACCACCACCACTTCCGATGGCCAGGCACTGAGAACCGCCCGATGCGGCGAGCGGCTGTGGTGGAAGGCAACATAACCTAGCAAAACGAAGGTGCAAATCCGTAATCGAAACCAAAGACTGAGAGGAAGGAAGATTGGGCGGGCGGACGGCCGGCAATGGAGGGGATGCGGAGAGGTGGTTCTCGGGAACAGAGAGCAAAATGGCCACAGGCGCGCACAGCAAAAGCACAGTCAAGTCAGAGGTTACCAATCGGTGGGCGTTCGGTGGGCCAGAGCCAGCTGAGAGGCGTTCCAATTCGAAGTCAATCGAAGCAACCTTGGAGCGGGCAACAAGAGTGAAACACACGGCAACGCGGCAACGCGAAAGAGGCAACGCGGCGGCAGAAGATGATCGTTATGTGTGGTCTGGTCTCATTATCCACCCTTTCCGGTGCAGTTGTTAGCCACTTTTTGTTTTGTTCGTTCAATCACACAGGACTGCTTCACTTGCCATTCTGAAGAGGGTTCGCTCTTCGTATCTTAATGTTCGAATGTCGGACGAAACTCCGGATAAGGACACGCAAAAGAAATACCTCTACACACCGTGACGGAGAGAAGCGTTGAGTAGGCTATAGTGACACGTACACGCACGCACACATACATACGTCAAGTTCCGCGTAAGCACACACACACCTCGGAGCGCATATTTGCAATAGAGAGATATAGTTATTGAACACAACAGGTCAAGCCGAGATTGTTTTTGTTTCCTACTACTATAGTTGAACCGCGGCCTTCCACCGGTCGTCGGTATCCTGTTACAGATACTACTACAATCTTTATATACACACAGAGCCATATCCCTGCAATAGAAGACGCGTGCGGCAGAGAGAGAGAGAAACCGAGAAGCATGAAACGTTACACCACAACCACAATACCGATACCGATACAGATAGGTGCTATTTTTCTTATTGAAGGACATTGAAGTTTTTTAACCACACCGACAGCAAACAATAGAAAGAGAGAGAAAGCGAGAAGGGGAGTGTGAGAGGGATAGAGAGCTCTTTCAATAGGCCCATTCGGCCTTGCGCTATTTTGTATTAAGAGCTAGATCATGCTTCCCCAATTCTTCCGGGTGTGTTCGTGTGCTTTTTGTATGTCCGTCGTGTTAGTATGTCGTGAGCCGATCGAGGAGATCGTGACACGGAATGGCAGGCGGGGGGGCAGTGGGCGGAACCCGGTGTGTTAACCGCACCAAAACAATAGAAAAGAATCCGCGATCGCCGAAGCCGCGCGGTGGCAGGTAGTGCAATTGAGTTATGCAATAGAAACAGCGAGTGATCGAGCGAGCGAGAGAGAGAGAGAGAGGGTCCTAATCTTAATACACACAAACACACCACAAACCCAGAGAGACCAACAACCAGAGTGGAATCTGGGTGAGAACCCCCCAAAACAATAGTTAAAGCCACACCACCTCCTTCAGAGGTGCGAGATAGAACAATATACAGTTGTTATTTAGTACCTAACAATATTTATACAACAATAATGCCAATCTACACACACACATACTACACCAGTCTTAATACAGATCACAGCAACAGCCGCCACAAACCGTTATAGCAGCAATTTATTGAAGCCAACCACAAACTGGGCACAAACAATAGAAGTGCAATAGATATGGAACGCGTATGCGCAGCGAGAGCGACGGACCGTCGGTGAACCCACTTCCGCCGCTCTACACCAAACAACTATTTTCGTTCGAACCTCTGACCTCACAGCAACAGCCAGCCGGGTCAAGTGCCTTGGTTTTTGTGCCCAATGCATGCTTTTGGTTTTGCTTTCCGACAACAACAATCCAACCCAGCAGAGCCAATACGCATACCGCAGGTCGCGCAAGGTGAAGCATCCTGGTGGGATGCGTTTTATTTTTGTGGGGGTCTACCCGTCGAACGGACAAATTTCGGTTGTAGGTGCACCACCGCCGTATTGTTTTTCTTTTCTTTTGCCAAACTGGTGCTGGGTGGGAATAATCAATAACCAACCCCCCGCCACAGCACAGCGGCTCCGGAGGTTGCCGGAGCGCGCGCGAGATGTGTGCCATTTGCTGCGAGGGATCGAGGGGATTGCCAAATCGCATTTAATGATCACAGATGATCAGCAGAAACGATGCGCATGTGCCATGCCGCGGTGTGCATTACCAAAGCGAGTACCATTGCACACCCGCAGACAGAGAGAGAGAGAGAGAGAGAGAGAGTAACAGTGTGTGCCAAGCTCAAGTGTGCCGGGGAGTGGCAGGACCGGCGAAGGTGGGGAGGTGTGACCAAGAAGGAATGTCACGCAATGTAACGCAGAAAGGTTACGGATGTTGTGGCCAACGGACAGCGCAGGGATATTAGTGGGTTTGGTGCAGAAACAATAGCAAGAAAAGAAACCCCATGTATGTAAATCTCGAATTTATGCCCACGTGGCGGGTGAACACAGCCACAGCCCGACCGTGGCGTGGAAAACACTGTAACTGGGGTGATCGCCACCCGTAGAAAGTCAAGCGAAACTATATGGGGAAGGAGCCGCTACTACTGAGAAGCGCAGCAGAAGCAACTGCTGCAACGATGACCGAAAGCAGAGATAGAGAGTGAGAATAAATAGAACTCTCTTTCACTGGAGGAGGGTACCGGACCCCGGGACACCGGGAGATGTTCTGTTTGCCTAGTATACTTTACCTCTCCTGCGGCAACGGTTTGTTTGTTTTAGTTCCGTTTTATTTTGCATCTACTACACCATACGCTAAGCCACTACTTCTACTACCACTACTAGAGACAGAGAGGGAGAGAGAGAGAGAGAGAGTATATCACTAGTTAGAAGGGTTTCGCAATCCGTCTGTCGGTAGTCGCGTGATCGTGGAAATCTTTAGGCTGCAAACAAGAAAACAAAATGATATCGCAAAACGAGTGTCACTTAGTCACTGACAACGCGTCAAACGCGCGTAACATCCATTTCGGCTATGCTAAATTGTTCAAAGAGCACTAGGAGTTAAAGTAGGAAGTTGTAGAAAGGAGAGCGGCACGCACCTCGGACGGAGAAGCGGAAGGCATGGCGCTATTCATAGGCGATACACGGTGATACTACGAGTCAGCCGCGGGGACACGGCTACGCGTGCGTTATTTGGTTTAAGTTTTGTTCGCTGTTTCTTATCGTAGTTGTAGTAGTTGGAAAAAACAAACAAAAATGTATCATTTTTAACTTGTAACTGATTTTTCAAACGAGTATTTAAGGGCCATTTCAAGTACAGTAATGATGGTATATTATTGGTTGTCAAATGTGCAATACGTTAATACTTTGCGATCACTCGCTAAGCTCGCTAAATAAGACAATCTAATGAGTTTCGAACGTAACTTTGTCCTTTCCGTTCCACACCCAGGAGCCTTCCCTAATGGAGAAACCTTTAATTTCCATCCTTTTTCCCGGTTCTTTTACCGTTTTGTAGATTGTTCTTTAACAGTGCGCACTGACGATTCCCCAATTTTGCAACAGCATTTGTTTTTGTTTGTTTAACACGTTTGAGTACACGCCATAGTTTGAACTTTGTACCGGTTTCCGTATAAGTTATTGGAAGAGCTCTATAGTCGGGCCAAGGAAGAAAAGGAAACATTTAATGCGCAAGTAAAGGATGCAAAAGAACTGTGATAACCAACAAAAAAGCGTAAAATCCAACAAACAATCAAACAAAAGTGAAACAAGGAAAAGCACAAAGAATGCTTCACAAGGATGCTTCACACACACACACCTACTCAAAAACTCCCAAAACACACACACAACAAACATAGAAGAAAAATGAAAACACACGAAAGTATTTCTAAATTAATGGTTTTTTTGCGCACACTGTTTAGGAAGCGTTAGAAAGGAAACAGTAAACACAAACACGTGCTAAGGGAAGGAGAAAACACGATAAACTTGTTTGGAACTGAGTGAAGTAAAATCAAAAGCATAAACGAAAACAATAGACAGACAGATAGAGAGAAAGAGAGAGAAACAGAGACAGATGGCAATGCGTGATTGTAAAGTGTAAACAGCGAAATTAGAAACCAAACGCAAACGAAACTATGAACGAGAGAGAGAGAGACAGAGATAGAGAGGGAGAGAAAGAAATGGCAGGAAAACTACAAAAAGCCGGGTGGGCGAGAAAACGAATGTTTAGGTCAAATGTTTAAAAAAAATTTTTTTAAAGAAAATTATATATACAAACAAATATAGCTATTTGGAATGAGAGAGAGTCAAAATTTGAACCGGAACCAAAAACAAAGTGAACAAGCAAGCAAAACTCATACAAAGAAAAGAAGAAGGAACGTGTTTTATTCTCGGCGCAGGGCACCTAAGAGATACACCTAAGAGATACACCTAAGAGAGAGAGAGTAAACTAAATTTAAAACAAAACCGGGAAACAAAAGTCATGAATGTAAAGAGATTTATTGCAAAAATCGTCGCAAAAGGCGCGTCGGGAGAGAATTGGTTTTGAAGAAACGGGAAGATATTGTTCTATAGTAGCTAAAACTTATAAGCTGTGCAGTGGCGGCGAGAAGGAGCGACGTTCTCGCCGCTTTAGGAACTTTCTCAAACTCACTTTAGGCATTTAAAGTATTCAAAAATCCTCCTCATTTTTAGGCAATCAAAATTATTCGCGTGTTAATGCGGCCGATGGTCGAGAGAGAGAGAGAGAGGAAGAGATAGGGATAGTATCAAGCTGGAAGGTCGGACCGAAATTTATAACGACGAAGACACAATACTCTCGCGACAAAGCTCTCACCGATTCGCGGGCGGCGGGATGCGGTTTCGGTTTTTTCGGCCTCCCCCCCCAACGAAGACGAAGTGGCCGGGTTTAGGTGTTATCTAAATTAAATCGTTTAGGCAAAAAAGCAAAATTATCTGTTTCTCTTTATATGAACGCGTTAGCCAGGAAATGGGAAAAGGTGGGTGTTTTGTTGAATGAAGCAGCGCAACGGTCATCGAATGGAAAGCGCATTTTAATCTGGAGAGGCGTGCATTATGAGTCGGAGGCAGCCGTTTTCTTCCAACCACCCTGGTGGGTTCTGGGCCTCCGGGTGTGCCATAGACCGACGAGAGACGAGAATTGAGGGCGTTTTACTTTTGCTAAGTTCTTTTAAGCGTACAAAGCTGTTGGGAGTGTATTTCCTTAATTTTTCCCCCTTAATTCGTATATCCGTACTCTAGCGAGAGGAATCTCCGTGTGAACTTGTGAGACCCGTTTTCTTTGGTTCTGTTCATGTGCATTTTGGTTTGACTTACCGGAAACAAACTGTGGTCAACGCAACTATTAGATAGCTTCACTGCGTAAACGTATACGAGAAGCTGAAGGAGCGGGCGCGCGAACGGAAGGCGCCGGCGGGGACACACAGTTCCGTGAAGGAAATTCACGAAGCTAGGTTCCACTTTTGTGTTATTTTGAATCGCGAAATCGGTGCATCTTGCTTGCAGCCTGTTGAGCGAATGCGAAGGAAACGTGCATAGGAGATAAGCTTTGAGTTTATTATAAGTTTTTAGTTTAATTGTTTCTATTTTAGCGTAAGGCGGCGTACCCCCGTATATACACATATATTATAGCAACAATAATTGTTGTAAAATAAAACTGAGAGAATAACAGTATATTTTATGATTTGATCGAAAAGTGTTGTTTTCTTTAGTTCTTACTTGCAATTCTTCATTTCTTTTTGCAGTTTTCGGTTCGTTTCAGCCACTGGCGTTGAAGTTTCTTTCACTGTTTGGTTCCTTAGAACGATAGCTAATCTGCAGTACAAATACAACCACAGAACAAAGAAGACCAATCAAACGCGCATCCCATTTTGGAACCGGAGAAGCACTTGTGAAAATTTTAACAATAGCCGTTGTATACAGATACAGACCTACGAATAAGCGACAACACGCAACAGAAAACAAAAAGCGGAAAAACAACTATCTAACAACTGCCAACGTTACCCTCGTTATGTTTCTATAGCTTTCGGTTGTTATTTTCACAAACCCCCAAACCAACACACTGGCGGAAATGGGATAAACGTTGGGTAACAAAAGAGCCCTAACGAGTCAACCGCTTCCGGCGAGAAGGTATTTTTGAATAAATTTCGCGCGCATGCCAGGGGCGGCGGCATGCAAGCGCCAAGCATTTACCGAAGGCGACAGAAGGGAAAAAGGGCACTCAACCACATAGCGGTAAAGACAGGAAACCAAAAAGAAACAAAAGTGTAATACAACGTCGTGAAAATGTGTGTGTCTCTTCTATTCATAAACACGTAGGTCTTAAGCAAACAAACAACACGGTATCCATAAATATGTGTCTATTACGAAGCAAACGAAGCAAACGAGAACAGCCGAAGCGACCGAGAAACCTGTCCATTCCGACGGAGGCTGCGGTAGGCATCTAGTGGAAAACGGTTCTTCCCGAGCAAATGAACATGCTGTACATAGGTTTTGCCGTACGCCAGCCCATGGGCAGTCAGAAGACAGAAAGTGTAAGTAAAACAAATACAGCAGCAAACTACAGGTCAGCCAAAGGACGCAATATGAAGCAGCATCTAAAAACACACACTTACAAACACTACTAGTAATAGAGTTGTTAACGAGAGATCATTTTTAAATATTTTATTAAAACAAAGTGAAACCAAAAAGAGGAGAAACAGCCAACAGAGCTCACCGACGGAAGGCGAATGGGTCACAGGCGGCAGCACGAGCAAACAATACGTACCCCTCGGGCGAAAGAGGACCTAATAAGGCGTAAGGCGTGGATTGAGAGCTGAAGGTTACGAGGGCAGCCACTAGCAAACAGGAGACGGACGATAGTTTGTAACAAACAAGAGTCACACATAATCAATATCCAGCAACAGATAGCGGCAGCAGCAACACAGTCAGCCAAACGTCGGCGGTCGGTTCGATCGCCGACCGATCAACCGATTGTTACAACCAAGCAACAATAGTAAAGCAAACGCAAGGAAACTATTTTTGTTTTTATTTTTTCTAACATAGGTTTATTGTAAAGCAAAGAATGATTAAACAGATTCGACGGCGGGCCGGGCCGATCCGATCGCGCCCCACCAGGGTGGTGGTGTGCGTGGTGAAGGATCCGTGCCCCGCTGTGCCAACATACACATCACACAGTGCCAGAGTTTATATTTAAACGCCACAAAGCTAGCTCAAAGCATTCCCACGGGCGGCCGCCGCCCCCGTGGGTTTGTCCATATTTACAACCAGAACCAGAGAGAAGTAAAACCGGACTAAACCAAGACACGCAACAAACGAACAAACAAACAAAAAATAGTGAAACGAATGTAAAACCTAACTAAGTGCAACGCACGCCGCAAATGCCACGCGCATTTGCGTGGCCAACAAAACCCGTACGGACTAACGGACGCAACAATAACAAACCAACGGGACAGCACAGAAACAATAGAACAATAGTTATACGCACAAACAAACAAGATGCAACTCAATCAAGGAACACAAAACTAGACCCCCAACCATGAAACAATATAAACCGATATCAAACAGCCACATCAAATGACACGAAAACACAAGCACAGCAAGTAATAGAGCAGGCAGAAGGAGATAAAGCAAGAAAACAAGCAACAAACAACTGGAACACATTTTCACAGACCCACTTCCGGCAATAGCAGTTTCGGTCACGTTGGGAAAGAAAAGGTAGGCCACGTAACAGTAACAACATCTGGGAACGATGTTTCTGATACAACATTTTTTGCAATGATCTTAACGTTCGATCAGGATGATATGATGGTGATGATATTAACTTTGGACACACATTCAGAGCATTTGAGTTTGAATTTTACCAAAGGTAGGTTTGTGTTTGTGCATTTTCGAAACACTTTTTTCCGTTACTCAACCACCAACCGAGAGCAACAGCAATCAGCAGAACAACAACCACAAGGTGTGAAGCGAGGGTGAAGCGAAGCCAAGTTGGCAAGAATTGATAGCAACACACGAACAGCCACTTGCTAGCGAAAACATCATTGTCTCTCCACGTCAGGACAGTCCTTTGGCAGCATGAGTCTTTTTGGGGTTACAAACGTATTTGGGGTTACATTTTGGGGTCGAGCCGACCAAACAGCACAGTGTCTCGGATCGGAATGTCTCGGCAACAGAAAAAAAACAAACAAACAGCACCCACGAATGGGTAAAGAACAACATCAGAACGGTTCCGGCACCGGCCACGGCGTAGAACAGTTACACATTGAGATGAACTCGTAGTTTACAAACAGTGTACACGAAAGCATGGGAGCCCGGCCGGAGCCGGACAGTGAACAAAAATTCGAAAACGTGTAAAATTCAGCAAAAATTATGCATAAGCAAATCATAAAAACAAAACAAAACTAACCAACAAAACTAAGCGCAGCGGCAGTGATCGGTGAGGGTGCAAAGCTGCTATTCAGAATTTTGTAACGTTGAAAACTGTCTACGCGAGTATAAAATTAAGAAAGAAAGAAAGCAGAGAGAGAGAGCAATGCATAAGGAGGACGAGAAAACTGAAGAAAATTAAAATTAAACACACACACGCATAAAAGAACACGATTGTGAAGTGCTCACCATACATATATATAATAATTTTAAAACGAAACAAGAAAAGCATCCATAACAAAACACATGCATTACCAAATGAAAACAAATGAACACATTAATAAATTAACAAAAAAAGAAATGAATGATCTACATTGTTGTACTTGTTCCCCCACTTCGATACCATTTTATGCATTACTGGTTCAGTCACAAACAATGGTGAACGAGAGACGGTACGCGGGATGCGTCACGAAAATGAGTGCATAAGTTTAGTGAACTACCAACAACCTTTGTATGATCTCAAATTAGATGGCTAAAGCGAAAAGATTAGAACAGCGAACAACAGACAACAGGGAGAGAAAATCAATCGAAAAAAACAAGGCAAGTCAAACTTGACCGCGAAGTACTAAAAGTAAAGTCTCGCTCTATACTGTCACGTGGAAGTGAAGTTTTAAATCTCATCAAAGCGCATGAATAATAATTACGTATAACAAATTGATAAAACCAAAAACAAAAAAAACGCATCCCAATGCAAGTAATATGGTAACAGCATGCAAATTAATTCCTACAATACTATATTTGAGCAAGAGAAAACACGAGAAAACTGGAAAAAACAAACAATCTGAAATGAACCACAACAAAAATTACGGCTAAGAGGATGGAAAGGAACCAACAAACGAGAAACGAGAAGAAGATGATGGTGAAAATTCAAAAATAGGTACGGAAAATAGTCCGCTGCAAAATTGTGAAAATGGAAGCAAAACGAATATGTACACACACACACACACACATACACACACAAACACTCATACACTCACTAAACTTTAGAACGAACAAACGAAACAAAAACCCGAAAGGATAAAATAAACCACAAAAAAGGGGATCGTCTTTTAAACTGTGTTTCACTGAGGCTTTCCTTTCGCCGATACGACGACGTAGCTTGAAAGAAATCGAAAACATTGCATGATCGGTGTGCACATTGGTGCGATCTAGTATTCCAACATTGTGTTGTTACCAACCGATGATTTTGTTGATGGTGGGACCGATGAGTTTTGGGAAAAATTTTCGAACATTTTTTAAGTTTTAGTTTGCTTTGCATGTGAAAGTGATTAACAACATTTTATCTGGTATACACGCGTTTAGGTACGCAAAATTAGCTGTGCAATCTGCATGATCTGCAAATATCGACAGGGACGTGTTTAGGAGGACTAGGAGAGGAAAACTTATACAGGGTGGTCATACTGGCGCAAACTTTTTGGTTATATAACAAAACCGACGTAATAATGTTTTATGCTTGAACTTTTATTTGAATGGTTGATTCATGCCATTTATGTATAAAATCCATTTTTGGTTGCCGAAAATTGGGAAATATAAAAATTAATATAATATAAATATAAAAAGTGACTATGTTATTACGCAGTATCGTGGTTCGGAAAACCCACACATCGTGCCAGAGAAGCCAATGCACCCACAACTAGTGACTGTTTGGTGCGGATTTTGGCAGATTGGTTCTTCGGCTAGGTTGTTCCTTCTGTTACAAATGTTATACAAATGTTTTAGTTTTAAGTTTGGTCTGCCCAATATTTTTAAAGGTGTTTTGATTTAAGCAGTACACGAAGCCTGCTAAGACGATATCCATGACGCAAACTACAACCCTGGACTACGGTCGACTAATCCTGTCTTTTTGACATTCATTCTGACAGCGCGGTTTTTAGTACTTTTTCGATCTAGCCGCCATTGCTTTCGATCGTCGTCTGAATACAGATCAGTTTTTGCAAAGAGAAAATTCGTAGAAAAGATGAATCTAAAAGATTTACCCGATAAAGTAAGTGATGCACAATTTCAAGCAAATGTAACTGATTAACAAGTGTTTGTTTTGGGCAGGTTCTATGCACGATTTTCGACAACCTCGATGTGTGCGAGTTAAAGCTAGCGTCCCTCGTGTGTCGGCGTTGGTCGACGCTTTCTTTTTCCGAGCAAAGAATGGACCGTGTGTTCTTGAGGCCACGTTCCGATTCTGATTTTTTGTTCAACACAAAAAGAAACTATCGCAACATTCGCCAACAGTGGGACGAAGATGATAATGATCAGTTTAAAAGCTTAGTATGGTTACAGCGCAAGCTAAAGCCTAATGTCCGAGTGTTAGATATTTTGACTGATGTAACTTCCGAGCAATTACGATTGCTTCTGGTGGAAGCACCTGAGCTACAACGTTTGTCGATTGGTGTCATTACCAACTGCGGAACGAATGGACCGTTCCCGGTTTTACTGAAGTTGACATCACTGAAGTTAATCCAGTCAACAGATTATCGCTTTGACTTTTTCCGTAAGAGCATGCCAAATTTGCAGAGTCTTAATATGAGCTGTGCGTCTGATTTTGAACTGAAAGTATGGAGACACTTGAGCGGACAGTTGAAATTAGCTCATGTGCGTGCTTTTCTTAGCAAATACATCGATCCTTTCCTCGAGCCAACGTTTCCACTCCTAGAGGATTTGTCCATGAATGAAAATAACTATCTAATGTTAGTACAGTTACCTTCAGGAAGCAGTAATGATTTTTTCCAAAGGCACCCCTTGCTTCGAAAACTCTCCATCCGCATTCCGCTAGAATGCGTTGAATCTATTACTCGCCACTGTCGTGAGTTAACTTATCTACACCTTAATCTAAACAATCCGGAAGAAGGTTTTTTAAAGTCGCTGGAGCAGCTAACTAAGCTGAAGGTAAGCAAATGAAACACAAAAAAGAAATTTACTCAATATGTTATTTTTGCAGCATCTTTCAATAGACGGACCAAAAGATGTAGATGCAGATTTGGAAGAATATATGGAGTCACTGGCGCAGCTAACTGGGCTGAAGGTAAGCTAGAGGAACACAAAAAGGAACATTTGACTCAATATACTATTTCTTGCAGCACCTGTCATTGCAGGGAGAAATGGGCAGAAAAATATTTCGTGGAGCTATAAAGTCTCTCGAATTCGTTGAATTAAATGTGAGGCATCCTGGAGTTCTACTCGAGAACCTTTTTGAAGTTGCGCCACGGTTGAACTGTCTGAAAATCAATCAAGGCAATCACGATCTTTTGCAGTTACAGTTTATCTGTGAGAACTTTTCGTATCTCCAACACTTAGAAGTCAACGTGAAAGAAGTGGTAAGTTGAGCCATCGGTTATAGACGTTAGTTGCTACAAAGGCCCCGTTTTAACTGTTTTGATTTCCTTCGTAGACTGCAGCCGACAATTCTGTACGGTTTGATAGATTGGACCAATTGCAGGAACTTACATTTTTTGGGCTTAGCAACATTAATTACATTCATCGCAACAACGTTCGTTGCTTGACAATGCGCGATAGTACGGTAAGTTTATATTATATCAGAAAAATAGGAACCAGGGGTCAAAGTCGTGATGTTAAATTGAATAAATTCTTACAATCTTTTCCATCGCCAAACGGTTCATCTTCGACGCTTGAAGATAAAGGACGATGAACTTGAACAGATACCGGAAAAGTTCCCTTCACTAAAGAGACTAGTCCTCGAGGAACGCTCGGCGTCTCTGGGTGCGGTCAAACGGCTACATCAATTGATGCCCTCTTGCAGAATTGATTATGGCAACAAACGCTTCTACCCCGTTGACGTCGGGGTACTTCGAAACGAAAAACGCCCGAAGACGAAGACGCCTTCGAAACGAAAGAAACGATGGAACTTCGAAATGAAAGACGCCCGTAATGGAAAGAAGGCGTAGGTTCCGAAGGAGATAAACTTTGGCGTTATGATTCAAGTAAAAAGACACTCATGTAATCTGTTTTAATTACCGGCATTACGCCGATTCGAACGAAGTGAGTGCCGTTTGAAAAAATCAATGATAAATTCAAATTTTAAAACCCAAATGCCAATCGTCCTTTTTGCTGGGGTAAGGCGGGGGCGGACGAACAAACGGAGAAAGAAAACGAGAATGAACCGAAGGAACGAAAACCGAAACAAACTTATCTCTTCCATACTAAAACTTGTGATTGTAACAGGAACTTTGCACGATATTTTATGCTTCATTAAGGACCCGCGGAAAGAAACTCTATCCGTAGATAGGTTGAATTAATTTGTTATGTTTCTCATATATAAATGTTTTATTTTTAAGTTTAGCTTGCCAAATATTTGTTAAGGTGTTAATCAGTACACGAAGCCTGCTAAGATGATATTTGTATGTAAGACTATAGCCCTGGACTGCGATCGAGTAATCCTGTCTTTTTGACAGTTATTCTGCCAACGCGGTTTTTAATACGTTCGGATCTAGACTCCATTGTTATCGGTTGCCCTTTTCAGTTAAAACAATTTGCGCAGTGAACATTCGTCCGAAAAGATGAATCTAAACGATTTCCCCGATGAAGTAAGTGCTACACAATTTCAAGTAAATGTAGCTGACTGTGTTTGTTTTCTGCAGGTTCTATGCACGATTTTCGACAACCTCGATGTGCACGAGTTGAAGCTAGCGTCCCTCGTTTGCCGGCGTTGGTCAGAGTTGACCTTTTCTGGACGGAGAATGGACCGTGTGATGTTGGTGAATCATAATCCCGATTGTGAATTTTTGTCCAACACTAAAAGGAACTATCGCAACGTTCGTTTGTGGATGGGCGATTATGAGATTGAAAGCTTAGTACGGTTACTGCACACGCTAAAGCCTAATGTCCTGTTACACATTGAAGGTATTGTACTTTTCGAGCAATTACGATTGCTACTGCTGGAAGCTCCTGAACTGGAGCATTTGGAGATTGAGACTTACATGCACTTCGGCATCAAAACGAATGAACCGTTCCCGGTTTTAGCGAAGTTGAAATCGCTGGTGTTAAAAGATTCAGCAAAAGAACATATTAACATCTTCTGTAGGAGTATGTCAAATTTGCAGAGCCTTTATATGGGCTGTACGGATGGTTTTCAGCTGGAAGCATGGAAACATCTAAGTGGACGCTTGAAACTCATTCATCTGAATGAGGTTTATCAAACATACTTGACTTCTTTTCTCGATCTAACGTTCCCACATCTAGAAGATCTTACCATAGCAAAAGATCTGTACCCAGTTATGAAGTCTGAAAAGATAGCTTCAAGTGGAGGTGATGATTTTTTTCGAAGACACCCCTTCCTTCGACGACTCTCCTTACACATGGTTATTTCGCTACAAAGGGTAGAATGTATTACTCGCTACTGCCCTGAGCTAACACATCTGCACCTTGTTATAGATGATCCGGAAGAAGGTTTTTTGGAGTCCCTGGTGCAAGTAACTAAGCTGAAGGTAAGCAAACAAAACGCAAAAAGGAATATTTTACCTAATATGTTGTTTTTTACAGCATCTTTCATTACAAGGAATAGCGGAAAGAAAAATGTTTCGTAGAGATTTCAAACAACTCGAATCAGTTGCATTGGAAGTGGTTCCAGCTCGAGTTCTGCTAGAGAACCTGTTTGAAGTTGCGCCACAGTTGAACTTTATCGAACTCAAAAATTGCGTTCGCAACAGTTTGGAGGTTCAATTCATCTGCGAGAGGTTTTCTTGTCTCCAAAATTTAGTAATGGACATGGGTTTTGTGGTAAGATTAGTCCTCGATAATTGTTAAATTGGCCCCGTTTTAATTGTTTTGATTTCCTTCGTAGACTGCAGCCGACAATTCTGTACGATTCGATAGATTGGACCACTTGCAGGAACTTACATTTTTTGGGCTTAGCAACATTAATTACATTCATCGCAACAACGTTCGTTACTTGACAATGCGCCATAGTTCGGTAAGTGTATATTCTATCAGAAAAAGAGAAACCAGGGGTCATGATCGTGATGTTTAACTGATTAAATTCTTACAATCTTTTCCATCGCCAAACGGTTCATCTTCGACGCTTGAAAATAAAGGACGATGAACTTGAACTAATACCGGAAAAGTTCCCTTTGCTAAAGAGACTAGTCCTCGAGGAACGCCCGGCGTCTCTGGGTGCGGTCAAATGGCTACAAAAAATGATGCCCTCTTGCAGAATTGATTGTGGCAACAAACGCTTCTACGCCGTTGGCGATGGTACTTCGAAATGAAAGACGCCCGTAATGGAAAGAAGACGTAGGTTCCGAAGGAGATAAACTTTGGTGTTTTGATTCAAGTAAAGACACCCATGTAATCTGTTTCAATTACCGGCATTACACCGATTTGAACGAAGTGAGTGCCGTGTGAAAAAATCAATAATAAATTCAAATTTTAAAACCCAAATGCCAATCGTCCATTTTGCCGGGGTAAGGCGGAGGGCGGGCGAACAAAAGGGAGAAAGAAAACGAGAATGAACCGAAGGAACGAAAACCGAAACAAACTTATCTCTTCCATACTAAAACTTGTGATTGTAACAGACAAAAAGAAACTACCGCAACATTCGTCAACCGCGGAGGCCAGATGACCAGTTTGAAGGCTTAGTACGGTTACTACACATCCCACAGCCTAATGTCCGAATGTTGGACCTAAAATGTACTCTAACTTCCGAGCAATTACGGTTGCTTCTGCTGGAAACTCTTGAGCTACAGCATTTGTCGTTTGATTCCATTACCCATAACTGCGAACTGAATGGACCGGTCCCGGTTTTACCGAAGTTGAAATCGCGGTGTTTTGCCGGGCCAATAATCGATCAAAATGACTATTTCCGTAGGAGTGTGCCAAATTTGCAGAGTCTTTACATGAACTGTGGAAATGATTTTGAACTGGAAGCATGGAAAAGCCTGAGCGAGCAGTTAAAATTAGTTCATGTGCATCATTTGAATACCAACTATGTTTTTCCTCTTCTCGAGATAACGTTCCCACTCCTCGAAGATTTGGCCATGGGCCTACACATCTATACAGAAAAAGGAAGAAGTCATGTTTTTTTTTCAAAGGCACCCCTTCCTTCGGAAACTTTCCATCCGCTTCGCTATTCCGCTAGAATGGGTTGCATCTTTTTCTAGCCATTGTCCTGAGCTGTCACATTTACACCTTCTTATGCAAAATCCGCAAGAAGGTTATTTAGAATCGCTGGTGCAGCTAACTAAGCTGACGGTAAGCAAATGAAACGCAAAAACCAATATTTTACTCAATGTGCTATTTCCTGCAGTACCTGTCATTAGAGGGAGACGTGTGCAGAAACATTTTTCGTGGATCTATCAAGTCTCTCGAACTCGTGGAATTGTTTGTGAAGTATCCTAGATTTGTGTGCGAGAAACTTTTTAAAGTTGCGCCATGGTTAAACGGTCTGAAACTCAAGATCGTCGATTCCGATTTTTATGTGATACAATTTATCTGCGAGAGGTTTTCTTGTCTCCAGAACTTAGAAGTAGGAATCAGATGTTCGGTAAGATGAGCCACCGTTTGTAGATGTTCGTCGCTACAAATGCGCAGTTATAATTGCTTTGATTTCCTTCGCAGGACGAAGCAGAAAATGCTGAGACTTTTAAATTTCAAAAATTAATAGACTTGGGGAAACGCGAATGATGACATTTTTTACACTCAGCACAGCAGCGTTCGGTGCTTGACAATAGCTGGTTTTGGGGTAAGTTTGTTTTGCATCCGAGAGAGAGAGAGAGCAACCAATGGTTACAATCGTGATGTTTAATAGAATAAATTATTCCCAACTCTTTCATCGCCTAACGCTACATTTTCGACGTTTGAAGCTAACGGATACCGTGAACCTTAACAAGATACCGAAAATGTTCCCGTTGCTCAAAAGATTGACCATCGACAAGTGTTGGCCGGTGTCTGTTTCTGTTCTCGAACGAATACACACCCTCGTGTAGAATCGACTATCCCTCCCTTGATGCCCTCGTGTAGAATCGACTATCGTAGGGAACGATTCTATCCCATCGACAATAGTGCTTCGAACTGAAAGACACCCGTAGTGGAAAGAAGGAACAGCTTCGAAAGGAGAAAAACTTAAGTGTTATGATTCAAGTAAAAAGACACTCATGTAATCTGTTTCAATAGAATCACCGGAATTACAACAATTTGAACATGATTTTATTTGTTTTCCGGTGCTGTCCATAGCGTAAGTATTCACGTGTTTTCGTTTTGCTGTGGCCAACTCAGTTCCAATAAAAACAAGTCAAAATGACCGATTCCATTCTGTGAGGCTCTCCATGTGAATAGATATGTGGCTCCCATACAAACGTAACATAAAATTCAGCATAATTCGGGTTGTTTTCAAGCACATCGAACCAGCTGGTGGGAGTTTTGGGGACGGAGAAATATTCTGGTAAATGTTTGAAATTGGTGCTCAAAAATCGTCGATTGACCGATTGTCCGAGATCTTCCTGACGTTGTTGGACTAGCCAAAGGATTAGCGGAATCCATTTGGAGTGATTATTTGGGCCTCAGAAAACTGAAATCTTGATTGGTGACGGTTTCTACTGGCCACTTTTTACTTACCCACCACACAGTTGACCTACGGATGTAATTAGTAAATGATAAATAAACTTCTCACATAAACAACACACAGCACGTTTCGCGGCGTTTCACTTCGCTACTCAAATTGTTCTCTTTATTTTCAAACGCAGACGCAGATCTTGTTCGAGCTTGTTTCGCGTGTTTTTCACTTTTAAAGTCCATCCACTGGTGACTTTTTGCTGTTTGCTTTGTCAATGCAAATAAGTCGCATTTTCCTGTTTCAGTCCATAACACTACGCTCCTCTGCTTGAAACGGTGTGCAATCGAACGGAAAACGAACAAAACGAGGACGGACAAATGTACTAAACTCATGGCTAGTCAATCTAAACCGAGCTGGTGGCTCCTTGCGAAACTTTAACCGCAAATTAACCGAACAAATAACGGGACGATCTCGCAGTAGGGGGTCGTGTTTGCCATCGATTGCGCGGGAGGAAACCTTCTTACGGGACAAAAACCACCCGCCAAAAATTTGGACATTCACATAGTTGGTTGGTCGTTAGGCTGCATTCGTGGTGTGTTGCTCGTGCAATGCAATGGTAAAGTTTAGTGTTAGAGGGGTTGGGTCTGACCAAACAAAGCCTTATCCGTGGTCTAAGTAATGCGCAAAACACTCCCAAAGACAACAGGAAGTAAAAGGGAAAAGAAAACGATAAACGATGTGTTCGAATAGTTAATCTGTGTGTTCCATTCGTGGGGTTAGTGGGTTTTGGGGCATCCTCGGTATACACGTTTGTTCACTATCGCCGACCCGTATGCACCTTAGGGGTCACACAGGGTTTTGCTGCATCAAATCATTCCCATCATTCGGTACGTTGACCTTACTCTGCACTGTTCCTTGTTCCTTCAGGTTCTTGTAACATCCCATCTTATGTTCTCCACTCGCCTCTGTTTGTTGACTTTCTCACTGTCTTGTGCCAACCTGCGTCCCAAACGCCTAATCAACCCTTTTACTTCGTTTCTTGATCAGTTTGTTACTCGATGCGGATGCCTTTCGATTTACCAGTTTGTTTACCGGAACTCATTTTCCCGCTTTCTCCCTCTCTCGTGTACATGGTTTTGTGTGTGCAATGCTTGCTCACATTACAGTGTTATTCCTGTTTAAAAAGTACATACATATATAAATAGGTCATATCGATTTTCTTATCATTAGCATTTCATTTAAATATATTTTTCTCATCCATTTTGTTACTTCCGTTTTGTTCCGGCCACTACCGGCCACTACTCCGTCAATGTTCCAATGTGTTTTGTGGGTCGGTTGGTGTGCCTGGGTGTTGCTGTGTACATGTGTATGTGTGTGTGTGTCTGTGTGTGTGTATATACTGCCCTCCCGCGCGCCAGCCTTCGAGGCCGGATCGCCGGGGGGGGGGGACTCGAATGTAATATTTTCGAAAATAAGACTTTCAGTTCAGACATGGTCAGACAGTTGTGTTACATTCATACTGGGGGACCACACGAAGCGTAAAAAATCGCTTACAGATTAATGTCAAATCGATTTTTAACGCTTCGTTTGACCCCCAGATATTCATTCGAACGGGAGTTTTGTGTTGTTTTCTTCTTTCTTTTGTTTGCCACGCTAATGGTTTTATGGGCCCATCTAAGGTTCATGTCTCCGTACGTACGTCATTTATACATTTATCATTGTTTACATTTACTCGATACATATTATATACCTCTAATCGTGGGGTGAAGTTCGTTTCATGCACACATTATTTTTAGTGATGACCGTTTGTTTCTTCTCCATTTCGGTTTCTGTCATCATTTTCCGCCCATTTTCTCTGCAACAGGTTTTTCACTTCCAGGATTTGCTCCGTTGCATGAATATGGGATTGTTGGTTTTTTTTAAATATTTTTCCTTTGGGTTTGCTGCTACCCATTTCTTTTTTCAATATTGTTACGGTGACTCATTTTGTTATGGTTATAATTTTTTTGTTATATTTTTGTTGTTTTTTTGTCATTTTATGTTTATATTCCGTTCGTTCCTCTGCCTCATGGGTGCAACTCATTTAAATACCAACCGAAAACCATTCCAAATGGAGCACCTTTCCTGATTTAGTCGTGCCCCCTCTTCTTACGCCACTCTCGACTATCTTCATAAAGTTTATCGGGGTTCAGATATTTACGGATTAGTTCGATCCGACCACTAAGCTAAGTAACATACCTTCAGTCGATCAAATCATAAACTCAAAAAGGAAATAAAAAAAACAAAACAAAAAGAAAGCGATCATCATTATGACATAATTTATTTCTGCTTCATGTGAACCGCAGTTGTTTTAGGAGTATGTTTATAATATGTATGCGCTAAATCAAACGTAATATATAATGTAGCAAGTAGTGCCAAATTAAATAAGAAAATTATTCAAAAGTAGTGTAGTGTAGTAGACACGTAGTAGTAGAGTGAGTATAATTTGTAATGTAAAACAAAACACAAACAAAATCGAACCAAAGTAGAGTACTGAATAAAGCAAACAACTAATCGAGTAAACAGTGTAATCGTTACGATCATTCTTCCAGAGTCTTGAAAGGGTCACTGTGTGTGTGTGTGTGTGTGTGTGTAGTGTGGCTGTGTTTGAATGCTTCGAATCCTTCCGCTCGCCGCGTTTCGGTTCCGTTTGCCGTGAGGTGCCGTGTTCGAGATGAATGTGCCCGTGGCTACTACATGTTTACAGATTAATAGTGTTCCCTCCTGTACATCGGCAACCAGGTGTGTCTGTGTGTTCTCTGGTCTGTGGTTTGTTTCAGTTTTCACTGCTCACATCACCACCAGCAGCAGCTGTGTTTGTATGTTTCTTTTGATCCATTTCTGTGTGCGTGTGTCTGTGTTTTACAAATTCTCATGCAATTTAATGTTCATGCCGATTTGCCGGCTCCTTTTTTTCACTTCCACATTTCCCATTTTGTTGCAATATAGTGAACGTATGTATGTTATTATTATATATGTTTGTTTGTTATTTGTTGTTGTTTGTTGTTTTGTCAATGTGTTGCGTAGTTTCTATTTCCGTCTTCTTCCGTTTTGTTTTCTTATTTTTCCCTTTTAACATCTATAAACCATAAGTAGACATAACTTTTTTGGATTTTTTTGCAATATTTTTCCTTTTTTTGGGTGATTTTTCGTTTATGTTTGTTGTTTTTTTTTTATACGTTTTCTTTCCATTTTTTCTCTGCCAGCTGTGCCCGGGTCCGTTCGACCCGTTTCACTTCATGTTCACGCTTCCTGCTGCTGCCTCTTCCTCTCTCTCTCTTTGTTTTACAATATTTATGTAGAGTTAGTAGAGTTGCTGTTTTACTTTAAGAAACAATATCTCTCACCCGCGCGGCGCCTCGCCTTCAGCGTCAAGACTCGGTTTGTGTGTCTTATTCTCTCTCTCTCTCTCTCTCTCTCTCTCTCCCTCCCTCTCCCTCTCTCCCTGTGTGACTCTTTCACTCTCTTGCGGTCCAAGCCCAATCCAACCCAGAAGGCAACTTTCTGTACCAACCGAAACTTCCACTTCGTTTCCATGTTTTTTTGTTTGTTCATTTTGTACTGTTGAAAGGTTGCCAAACCCCGGATCAGAGGCCTGTGTGTGTGTCGCCCGGAACGGCCTCGCTTTAGGCGAAGTAATTATATAGCCCATTGCTTTTGCCACCGAGATTACGGAGCGCCGCAAAAGGATCGTTGCTGTTGCCGCCGCCGCCGCCGCCGCCGCCAACGTTATTGTTGTTGTTACCATTCCCAACGACTGCTGCCGCCCCTGTTCCGCTCTGGCCCGATCCGGTCGTATCGTCGGAGAGCTCCAATTTCCCATGCTGTTGCTTCAGCCCGTCAATGCCGCTGTGCTGAGCGCCGAAATGTTGCTGCTGCTGCTGCAGATGCTGTCCCACGTGATGGTTGCCGTTGCCGTGCGGGTGATGGTTGTTGACCAGCTGCGACACGCCGTGCTGCCCCTGGCTCAGCACGCTGGCGTACGTGGCATGGGCTGCCGATGAGACGACCGGTAGGATCGAGTGACCTCCAGCACCGGCTCCGGGTTGCTGCCGTTGTTGTTGCTGCTGCTGCTGCTGCAGCAGATCGTCATGCATATGCGTTTGTCCGGAACCACCCACTTGCTGCTGCTGCTGCTGCTGCTGCTGATGGTGGGACAGATGTTGCATAAAGTCCCGACCGCCATCCAATCCTTGCTGCATTTGATGCCGCTGTTGCAACAAATTGGCCGCTATGTTATGAATCGAAGTGAACCCGGCACCCGTGGGGAACCCATTCTGCTGCTGCTGCTGCTGCTCCATCAACGGGTTACCGCCGAACGAGAGGCCATTCCCATTGCCCATAACACCGTGACCGTGGTCCGAGGATGGGTAGAAGAACTTTTGCTGCTGCTGCTCCACCAGCGACGGTTGCTGTTGCTGCTGCTGCATGTTGACACCGTAATGCTGCTGCTGTTGGTGTTGCTGCTGGTGCAGGTGCACGGAATCGAGCAGATCGGGTGTCGAAGAGTCGGCACTCGGGGCCGACCCGGAACCACCGGATGTCGAGGGCTGATAGTTTTGGCCCGCCTGCCGCCGGTAGAGCGGGACCGATTGGCTCGATTGCGACGCGATCGATGGACCGATCAGCGAGGGGATTTCACCCGACGCAAGCCCACCGAACAGATCGACCGTGTCGAGGATGCTCTTCGGTGCGCCACCGCCTCCGTTGCCACCGCCGCCACCATTTCCGTTTGCCAGTACGCTCGAGTGGAGAGACGGGTTGGAGACGCTCGCGACACCGGCCCCGACGAGCAACGGATCCTTGATCGGGTTCAGTAAGTTCTCCAGAAACAGATCCGCCGTTTGGGTCGACGACAGCCCGGGACCACCGGGACCAGCACCGGGTACGCCGGATCCGCCACCGCCGCCCGGTCCCCCCTTGAGGGTCGCCAAGTTCAGCCCACTCTGCTGGCCCGGCGGGAGCGGCTTGATTGCCTGCTGGTTGGCGGCCGCCACCGCCGTCGGCACCTGGCGCAAAATGTCGGTGAACTTGTGGGCCGCCTCCAGACCCTTCGTTTCCATCAGCTTCATGAACCAATAGTACTGGTACTCCTTCGTCTGCAGCGCCATATCGATGAAGCTCATGTTCGGTGGCAACAGATGACTGAAGTCGGTCGGATGGCCGTGATGGTGGTGGCCCAGCGCTCCCGGACCGCCGGCCGGGACCGATACGGGCCCGACCATTTGCGGTGGATGTTGCTGTTGCTGTTGCTGCTGCTGTTGTAGTTGCAGTTGCTGCTGCAGCGCCTGAAGGTGGCCACCTTGCTGCTGCTGCTGCTGTTGTTGCTGCTGCTGCGACGTGCGCAACTCGGGGAAGTGCACGTTCTGAAGGAACTGAAAATCGGACGACTTGTCGAGACCAACGAACGACAGCTCACCGCCGCCTCCGCCGCCGGCGCCGCCAACGCCACTGGCCGCACGGTGGAGCGATGGGTTGAGCTTCTGGCCGGCAGCGTTGGCTCCCGCCAACGGAGGCATGCGGTTCGAGGCGGCCATCGCCATCAGCTCACCTTGCAGCCCGGACAGATAGCTCAGATCGTTGGCCGGCTGGGCCGCGTGCGGGCCAAAGTTTGCGCCCGGCTGCTGCGGGAAGCCACTCGGACTCAGCGGCCCATTCAGCAGCGGACGGGACGCCATCGCGTGGTGCTGCTGCTGTTGCTGCTGCTGGCCGTTCAGGGGACCACCGATGTGCTGGTGGTACAGGCCAAAGCCACCGCCACCGCCACCCGTTGACGCCACGGTCTGTCCGCCGGATCCTTGCCCGCCGGGCATGAGAACGCCTTTGTTGGCCTGCTGCTGTTGCTGCTGAAAGTAGGACAGTGGCGGTAGGACCCCTGGCTGTGGTTGCTGCGAGCCGGCACCGATCGTTGGGCTGCGCATTGGTGGTGCGGCCAGCATCGGTGGCGGACGACCCGGTGGAAGCCCGGCCATTGCGAGATGCGATACTGCGTTCGGCTGGGACAGCTGCGGTCGGATCGAGGGTGGAGCGTTCTTCTGCGCCGCCAACCGCCATCCGGGTGGCGTGTTACGGCCTCCGGGTGAAGCCACCATCGGGAAGTGGCCACCGCCGGCAACGGCGGCCGCAGCAGCAGCTGCGGCGGCAGCCGCCGATCCAGCCGCGCCCCAGAGCCCACCGGCGCTGCTCGGTCCGCTCGCTGGCGGCACGACCAGGTTCGGTGGGAGCGGAGGACCACCAGCGTGGGTCGACGGATGGGAGGGCACCAGCGAGCTACCGGGGGCCCCGATCGCACCACCGCGGAGTGTTTGCTGCTGAGCGCTCTGTTGTTGTTGCTGTTGCTGCTGCTGCTGGTAGTAGTAGAGGGTACTCTGGTAAGGAAATGGTTGTTGCTGCTGCTGCGACTGCGACGGTGGCGCTTGCGGTACGGGTGGCTGCGGTTGTTGGGACTGCATGTGAGGCTGCAACACTCCACCGGCACCGGGTCCACCGGCACCACTGGCCGGGCCAACGAACGGTGTGAGCGCGAGTGGATTGCGCATCAAACCCGCGGCGGCAGCGGCAGCTGTGGCAGCATTCGGCACCCCACCGGTTCCGCCCAGCCCCGGGAACCCACCACCACCGGCGCCGTGCTGGTGGAACTGCTGGTTACCCGCTGGTTGGTGCGGATGCTGCGGCCCGTGTTGATGGGCGCCAATTTGTGGCTGTTGCTGCTGCTGGGCTTGCTGCGGTTGCTGCTGGTGGCTCCCCCCGGCGGACTGTGGATGTGTCCCGTGGTGATGGGCGGACCCTCCGGAGCCGGCACCCAGTTGATGCACGGCATAGTGATACGGTGCCACCGAACCTCCACCAGCACCGGCACCGGGCCCACCGCCCGGTCCAACGACGACGTTGCCCAAGCTTGCCGCCTGATCACGCAGGTACGCTTCGCCCTGGAGGGCCCGGGGAATGAATTCCGGTGCCAGCGGATTCAGCACGTACGTCTTCTTCAGCTCGACCCCATCGAGCTGCGAGCGCAGCAGCGACCAGGTGATCCCGAACAGGCTCTTGTTCTGGTAGCAGATCTCGATGAAGCGCTCCCAAACCTTCCGGCAGCGACCGATCGAGCAGAGCGCCACCGGATCACCGACGACGGCCACCAAACTTTGGGCGCGCGTGATGGCCGTGTTCAGCAGCTTCGAGTTGCTCAGGAACCCATAGTCGACCTCCTCGCCCGTACTGCCACCGCGGCCACCCGTGCTGGCCCCACTGCCGCCGGCGCCGCCGTCGTTGCTGTGGCACGTACGCCGGGTCCGGACGGTGGACAGGAAGATCGCCCGGAACTGTTTGCCCTGCACGTTGGCCACGCGCTCCACGCTGATGCCGCCCATCCGGCGCTTGCGCAGCTCCGACCGGATGCGGAACACCTGATCGGCGTACGGCGTCATGATGCCGATGCTCTGGTCGTTGATCTTGCCCCAGGCGCTCGGCCACTTCTTGCGCAGCTCGCACACCCGCTCGACCACCTCGTACACCTCCGAGTTGTTGTAGAAAGCGGTCGAGTTCTTGTCCTGCACGTCCTCGCCGCGCGTCGTGAAGAACGTAAGCGGGTAAAACTTTTCGTGGCGCGGCTGCTTGCCCGACGCGATCAGCTTCTGCTCGTAGAACAGCTCGGACGTGAACTTGATGATGGCCTCGTGCGCCCGATAGTTCTCGCACAGCAGGATCTTGCACGGGAAGTCGTTCGGGTAGTGATCGTACAGCCGCTCGAGCAGCGACACGTGCAGCTTGCGCTCCTTGGCGAAGTGCGAAAACAGTTCCGGCGACATCTGCATGTGGTCGCCGGCCAGCACGATGCGCGTCCGCTCGCCCGCCAGCGCCAGCGGCATGATCGCCTCGCACTCCATCGCCTGGGCCGCCTCGTCGAGAAAGATGTGCGTGAAGTGGCCCTTCGGCAGATCGAGCGATGCCAGCTCCATCGAGATGTTGAGCGTCACCACCACGACCCGGTGCTTCAGGATGTCCTTGACCGAGGGCCGCCGGAAGTTGCGCATGTTGATGTTCAGATCGATCAGACAGTACTGCAAAAGGGAGGAAAGAGAAGAACGGTCAACGGTGGGGAGGCCAAAAGCAGGCTCCATACGATCACACGCACCTTCTGCACGATGCTGTTCACGGTGGCCACCCAGCGCTTGTGGTAGTAGACGCGCAGTGGTCTCGCTTCGGCCATGCCCTCCTCGACCCACGGGTGCAGGTAGTCCTTGATGTACAGGTCGGCGGCCGAGTTCGAGTGCGTGCAGATCAGGATCTTCGTGCTGTCCTGCAGCAGCAGCTGCTTGATCGCCTGCGCCAGCGTGTACGTCTTGCCGGTGCCGAACGGACCGATCAGCAGGATCGGCGGTAGCGGCACGCTGACCGGGGTCGTGATCGCCACGACCGCTTCCTTCTGCTTCGAGTTCAGCTTCGGATCGAGCGCCGCGTCCCACTGGCGCTGCGGCGTCCACGGGATGCTCGGCTCGGCCAGGATCTCCGGGAAGATGAGGCGAAAGTCGGCGATCTTGTCGATCGCCTGGTGCCACTCGCAGTACGTCAGCCGGTTCGGCTGGAACTGGATGTCCGCCAGAAACTCCGTCTCAGGCTTCAGGCCCAGCCCGGACACGGCCTTCGCCGACACCTTCATGTAGATCATGTTCTTGCCCTTGTCCTCGATGACCGCCTCGTACACGCGGCGCTTCTCGCCCGGAGGCGGCTGCTCCTTGGCCGCAATGTACACCGCCTGGCAGTTGTTCAGGATCAGCCGGCCGGCCGACGTGTCCTCCGACACGTCCTTGCCGAGCTTCATCAGCGCAAACAGTTCGCCCGAGTGCGAGTACTTGGCCGTGCTCGTGGCCATTCCGCTCGGCGTCAGCAGGTAGTTCGTCACGATCGATAGCCGCGTCGTGAGGTTGTAGCGCGCGATCTGATCGTACCGCGCGATCTCCTCCACGTACAGCAGCTCGTGGATGCGGTTCCGGTAGTTGTTGCGCGTCAGCCGCTTCTCCGTGATCGTCGACTGCGTCAGCACGAACGTGGACGCCTTCGGGAGCGGATAGCGCACCAGCAGCTCCTTCTCGCGCTCCGCATCGGCCGTGTAGGCCGCCGTCTGCATGTGCGCGATCGGTGCCGTCGTAAACTCGGCCACCTCCGAGTTCGTCTCGTCCCAGCGCTCGGCCGTCGACATCACGATGTCCTTCTTGATCTCCTGGATCTTGTCGACCTCCGTCACCGGCACCACATCGACGCAGATGTGCTTCACGAGCACCGGTTCCTTGCCCACATCGAACACCACCGTCTGGCGGAACGTGCCGTAAATCTCCGTGCTAAAGCCCACCTTTACCCGGTGCTCGAGTATCACCGCACTCACTGCCCCTTCGGGTGCCGCCGCAGCAGGGGTCGCCCCACCGGTTACCGGGGCGATCCACTCCTGTTCCGAGGTGAGCTCCACTTCCGCCGCGGATCCCGGTCCCTTCCCCGCACCCGAGCCGCCGCCGCTGCCGGTACCACTCTTTTTGCCGCTGGCCCCTCCCGGGCAAATCTGCTTCAGCACGAAGTGGTTCCGGTGGGCATCCTGCAGCAGGGCGACCGCGCGCAGGGGCCGCTTCGTTTTCAGCACGAACGACCACTCGCGCTTGCTGACCTTCGACGAGATCGTCGTCACGAGATCGTGCGAGCAGCTGTCCTCGACGCCCTCCACCTTCTCGCGCATCACCTTGTCCGGGCTGGGCGCTTGCACCCAGCGCTCGAGCAGCTGCTCCGTGTAGCTCTTGCCGTACAGCTCCTTGTCGCGCGCCCGCTGCAGCTTCTTCTTCCGGTACTCGAACCGCTCCTTCCACTCGTTCAGCTCGTCCACACCGTGCGCCTCCACGCACTGGTTCCCGTAGTGGCAGTTCTGGTTGTCGCGAAAGTTCTCGCACAAACTGTACGCCTCGGCCACGAAGCCGCGCGGCGGTGGACGCCACTTCCAGTCGCGCCCTGCAAAAGAAAGAGAGAGAGAGAGACAGAGAGAGGATGAGAAGGAGCGCAAGAACTCGTGCGCCCCGGGACCTACCCTCGTCGGACATGATGATGTTCTGGTGGCTCTCGGTCTGACAGTGGGCCCTCAGTTCCGACCGATCGGCGAACGACAGCGTGCAGTACACGCAGGTAATACTGTTCAGTTTGTCGACCGCCGCCGCCGCGGCCATCGCTTTGCCGGAAGCACCCACACCTCGGGCGGCCAATTTCTCGCCTCCTCCCTTAACCTGCTGCTCCTTGCCGTACGCGGTCGACTTGACCGCGCCGCTTTTCGCGCCGGCAGCAGCAGCAGTAGCAGCACCGATGCCCGGCTTCCGGTCGCGTTCGGCAGGAGCGGCACTACTGCTGGTGGTGGTGCCGCTGTTGCCACTGGCAACCACTGTCGCCGCCGTCGCTGCCACCGTCGTCGCCTTCTTCTCACTATCACTGTTTGCTTCGTTCAATAAATTACGGTTACTATCACTAGTTTTACTATCACTGCTACCGGCGTTGCTGCTGCTGCTGTTGTTGTTGTTGGTCGATGAAGTCGATGGCGCTGCCGATGATGATGGCGTTGCTTTGGCCACAATTTTCCCACTTTCCTCCCCACTGCCGGTTCCACTGCTATCCTTGCGCTTCTCCGTGTCCGCCATCGGAACGGCGGCGCGCTGATGGTGACTGCTAGAAGATGACGATGATGACGACGACGTCGACGATGACGATGCGGATGGTGAAGCCGACGTCGGTGCTGCCGGTTGCTGCTTCTTGCCCTGCTGCTCCGGACCACAGTCCGGCGGCGATCCGGTGTTGTTAAACTTCAGCTGGTTCTCGATCCGACACAGCTGCTTGGTGTAGCGATCCGCGGGCAGATTGTTGAGGATCAGGTTCTCCAGCTTCGTCTCGATGTGCCGATACTCGTCGTTGAGCAGTGACGCCACGAACGACTCGGTCGACGAGGCCGGACTGCACTCGGTGTCGCTCGTCACGGCCGCCCCGGCAATGGCAGCGGCCGTTGCCGCGGCATCACCGGCCTCATCGCCAGCCCCGGAAGCCAACCGCAGCAGCCCCATCAACCGGTTCAGCTGCCGGTCAATATCCTGGTTGTGGCTGTGGTTCGCGGTCCACTCCTGCAGAATGACCTCCGCTTCGGCAAACTTTTGCTGCTTGAACAGCGAGTGTATGAGCCGCTTGCGGATCTTCGACTCGGTGCTGCCGGAGGACACCGCCGCCACCGCTGTCGTCGTCGACGATGTACCGACGCCGCCCGCACTTCCACCGTTCGTCGTAGCGGTCGGGCTGGTCTTTTGAGTCCCGCCTCCAGACGATCCGGACGTTGCCTTCGTCGAGATGGACGAAGACGAACCGGTCGACGAGGAGGACGATGGTGTCGGGCTGGGCGAATCGGTGGACGTTGCCGGCGGCGGCGGCGGCGTTGGGGGCGGTGGTGGTGATGGAGTGCCCGGGATGCATTCTCCTGCGCTCAGCAGCTGCAGCAGCCGGACACAATCCTGGGCCACCTGATCGTACTGCTCGAGCTCGAGGCAGCATTCGGTGCGACCGTACAGGCAGGCGATCACCTGCTCCCTCGAGTGTCGCCGGCACGACGTCGAGCCGGCCCCGGACGGGGCGTCGCTTACGGACGCCTCAACGATCGTGTCGTAAATGTCTGCAAGTAAATCGGAAACGAATTAGGTTACGCTGCGGAGAAAATGGCACAGCTTGCGCTGATTTAGACCGAAAATAGTTTTAACGATTTGCAACGTGCAGTAGGCGTTGCAAAATGAGAACACATGTTTCGTGTGCTGCACCACCAAAGTAGGCGCTGCTTGCAGATTGTTCAAAACAAAAGCGTTTAGCGTTGCCTCACCTTTCGCCTTCTGCCACAAACGATTCCGGAGGTACTCATTGGCTTGCGCTTCGGTCATTGCTTTGATGCGCTAGATGCCGCTGTGGTGCTTCGAAAGATGACTCCGAAACTCCCCGCAACCGGGAGCCGCTGGCGAAGGGTCTTCCCCTTCTCTACGACACAACGACGGCGACGGCGGCGACGATGACGATGTCCAGCGGACGTAGAATGTTTGCATAGGCCGGCCACGAAACGTCGCCACTGACCACTCATCCGTTCCCCCTCCCCCCTGAGCAGCGACAGCAACAGAATGCCGTGTGCCGCTTCGCTCCGGGTCCGAAAAAACCGGAAGACTGCGGCAGCTTGGGTGTCGGAATGCCGGTGCTACTCACTGTCTTCCCCAAACCTGTCCGCTCCCGACCCCTCCGCTCTTTCCTTCCTGTCCCGTGCAAGCACGGCTCGCGAAACACTCCCCGGTCACGCACTAATTGTACCGGATGTGCAGATTTGCCATTTCCAAGCCGTCGTCTCGACGGCTTCCGGTTCTGAGTTCTGAGATCGGTTTGCACACCTGTTTTCGTTTTTCACGTTCTTCACTTTAATCCGCCCGCACGATCGTCGATCACTGAAAGTGGCTGGAAGAAGAAAAATAAAAGGGATGTCCAGATGAAGACGGTTCGGGGTTTGGCGTCTCGCCGAATGAAGGCGGGCAAGGGAAAGGGAACATGAAATCGTTGCCAGTGCCGTTTCCACGGCCGCCTTCATGGTGCAGCTCTACGGTGCACGAAACCAATGCCGCTCGCAGTAGGCGAGTAGGAACTGTATGTGGCCCCGCGCCGCGGTCCCGCACGGATGGTTCACTGAACGCGACTTCGGAGGGCTGCGACGCTACCGCTGGCGAAATGGTTTGCACGGGACCCTGCTGAGTGTGGCCAAAAAGGCGGTCCACTATGTCGGGAGAGTCGGGAACTATGCACGAAAAGCATACGCAGTAGCGGGCGCATCACCAGCAGGCCCCTTGCGAGCGAGTGGTGCTTCACCGCTGCCGCCGCCACCGCGGTGTTTCCGCGTCGCAGCAGGCGTACTTTGGGACGCCCACCAGTTGGCCGATGGCCGTACTTACCGAGCGGTGCAAACGCAAACCAAAAAGTCCTACTGCCTATACGATAAATAATTACATTTTGTCGGACCCTGCACTCCGCTCAACCAGTAACCAGAGAGACATTTTTTTCCTTTTCTTTAACCTTTTTCTTCGCTCGTCCACTTGACGGACGGATGCCAAGTTTGACGTTTCGACCCTCGAGCTAACGCGCGAAGCCGAATTGCATCGATTGTTGCACACTGCGTCGGCCGGTCGGGGCGCGCTAGCCGATGGGACGAGCGTAAAGTACGGCGCAATAGCGAGCGGAACTTTCCGTTGGCCACAATTCACATACAATTTTTTAAACTTATTGAAACCGTAGCATAAATAGCATAACCTTTTATTATTTACCTATTTATTATTTGGACGGTCAGAGCCGTATTAAGCACCAACTGAATGTTTTGCACTCAAGTTCAGGCACTATCGGGCTTCGAATTGACCAATCTTTTGCATAGAAACCGATTAGTGGACGCAGTGCGACGGACGAACCACAACCGGATGTGTGCAAAATACGGAATGCTGATTCCATGATTAATTCAGCGATTTTGCGATGAGCCTCGTAAGGAAAGACTCAATACACACTCTGATTGAAAAGAGACGAATGTTAGGCTATTACAGCTCAAAGTCCCTGATTGCATTATAAAACATATATTTTCTTTAAATTACAGCTATAAAATTAGTTACAGATAATAAAATTACAAAACAAAACTCAGAATCCCCTTGCTCGGTTCCTCACGTTTCGTACTGCTTCGAGACGTTCCAGAGCAAACACTCGAGAAACATTAGTCCGGAACGGGCGTTGCCGAGGCCGTTGCCTGTCCCGGTGCTTTGATCGTCAACGATCGGCGCCGATGGTAGTAAATGGAACGCATCCGGAAACGGATGTTTGAAGCCTACACCCGACGCACCGATGCCTGCCAGCGAGGTGAAGTGTACCAGCACCGCATTCGATTCGAGGAAGCCGTCTTCATCGGTCCGCCGGAACAATTTCTTCACGCAGAACCGCTCCAGTGTCCTAGGTATCGGTCGAGAAAAAGAAAGCAAAACAGTCGAGTCGGTCGGGTCGAGTTAACGCATTTTAAAGATAGGCAAGACGGTTCCTGACCGCCCGAAGGGTTTCTCTTACACATCGTACGATAGCAGTGCACCGGCGTTGTCTACGATGGTGACCAATCGATTGACGGCCTCAAAGACGCGCCCCAACAAGTCGTGAAAGTGCCGCCACAGGCCCATCAGCGAACCGGCCGTTCGGTACGTGCTGAGGAGTGTCTGTTCTGTGGTTTGCTTGGTCAGCTGAATAAAGTGGATGTGCGCCAGCAGCAACTTCGGCGTGTGGACGTACTCCCGAAGGCACTCCTCCACCTGGATGCGCTCGACGCGATGATCCTCCGCCTCCTCCTGGCCGAGCCCCAGCTGTCGCAGTCGTTCCTGTTGCACCGACTCTGGCTCGAACTGTATCGTGATCGTGACACTCCGGAGCGTACGATGGCGTAGCACAAGGTGATCGAGTAGCATCTCCTCCGAGTGATCCAACTTCCAGCGAGTTTCAGTGGCCAGTTTGTTGCCGATCAGCTTGGTAATGCGTGGCACTGTCGGTAAATTAGCACCCGGAGAACGATCATTGTTCGCCTGACGTTGCTCCGCGAGCCCCCTGCGAGCAAAATGGAAAAGCGCAAAACGTAAGATAATCGGTGAAAAGACGGGTGGAAAAACACCAAAAAACAACACTTACTGCCGGAAGTTTCGTATCAAGAACACAGGATCCGGCGTTTCGGGGTACATGCCGCAGAACGGTGGAGGAAAAATCGTTCGAATCGGAGGCGTAGGTTTTCCACTGGTCGACGCTTCTGGTCGACGCCTCGGGACCATGTCGAAGTCGATTTGGCTGATTTGCCACCACAACTCGTCCCATTTCTCCTCCACAGAATTCGTGGTCGGTGGCCGGCGAAGCTCCTCCAACTTGTTGTGCCACCGTTGCCATATTTCTTCGTTTCGTTTCGTCTGTCGTTCCAGTTTTCGCTTCGCACGGCACAGACAATCGCCCCGTTTTCCGCAACAGGGCTGCAGTGGTTTGGAGGGATACTTTAGACGCAGCTCTTCAAGAAACTCGCTAGCCAGGGACGATTCCAGCACACGGCCAGACACCGCCGCACGAACGCCCGATACGGCCAATGGCTCCGTGGTGGAATCGTCACTGATTGTGATGCACTCGCCAACCTCGACCACAACAGGGTCCTGCCCTTGCTCTTGCTGCATTTGCCGTACTGCGGCCACCAGCGCCGGTTCGTCTTCCTCATCCGAGCTCGCTGGCTCCAGACCGTTAAGAGTGACGTTCGCAAAGTCCCTATAGTAGGAAACATCCTTCGAAGGAAGACGGTTTGGTTGGGCGGCTTGGGATGAGCGTTCCGAATCGGAATCCGACTCTTGAGGCCCGCACTCGTACACCCCGAGATGATCGTCGGTTAGTGAAGGCAGTTTTGATTCGTCGTCGAGCAGATCTTCCTCGTCGATCTCGAACACGGACGGATCGAGGATGAGGGTCTGTGACGGGCGCACGACTTCAGTGCCTACCGACGCCAATTCTTCCGTTTCCTGCTTGATCAGCACCATTTCCGGTTCGTACGGGGCCGTGCTGTTTACGGCTTCTTGGCCGTGATTGCCGGCGGCGGTGGCTTGTGCTGATTGAGAAACGCGCGTTTTCTTCGTCGAGGGTCCTTGTGGTGTCATTTGCTCGGCGGTTCGTTGATGCACCAGCTGTGTGACGTGCAACGGGTCCTTTTCGGAGCGTTCAACGATTGGGGACGAAACGAGCCGTGCGTGAACCCGTTTGGCTGTGCACTCGAGTTGTCGTGTGTGCTCGAGCTGTTCCACATCGATAAACTTCATCGACTGCAGGAGTTGACGCGATTTTGTGACTGCACGTGAGGTATCTTCCCCGGAAACCGGGTGTCCCTGATCAGCTTCGGCGTCGAAGAACTCATCGTCACTTACGGGAGGCTCGGGAGCGATCGATTTTGATTGCTTCGTAGCGTTGCCCTGCGCTCTGTGGCCAACGGCACCCGAAACCTCGTGCCGCTCCAGTGCCAAAGGATCAATAATCTCACGCATACTCATCGTGTGACCAGAAATGTTGCCAATCTCCGACGGTTCCGTGCGTAGGTATGAGGTCGATGCCGAAATGTCGATGGGTTGATGTGCGGCTAACCATTGCTTGTGCTGATCGCCTTGCTTCGTGATCGTCATACGTGACACGCTGTCCGACAGCGACTTGTGCGCCGTTAACCCGAAAGCGTCGGTAGAAAACATTCCGCTTGCCAAAGCACGACCAGCAGCGCGCGCCATAGATGGCGCGCAACGAATCACACAATCTTCGGTTGTTTCTCGGACCAGCATCGGAAGGCAAAAAGATTCCTCTTTTACCACCGGTTCCGGTTCCTGTTCGTGTTCCTCTATTTCCATGTCCTGCGGAATCAATATGGTTTGCCGAGGGCGGGCCTTCACCTGCTGATCCTTCCCGGGTGCTTCAAGATTGACCTTTGTTGTGTCCATTGCATCCTTCTTAGGCCAGATCGTCCCGCGGTGGTCTTCGTCGTCATCGAACCTGGACCCACCTCGCTCGATTCGAACGTCAGACGGAGCCAACGTTTCCTCCATACATACGCTACTTTTGCGTTGTCCGACACTCAAGGGTGATGGTCGATTGCCATCCGCCGTACTGTAGGCTAAATGATGGCCTTTTGGCAGCACGCATGTGGCCTCTTCCATTGCCACCACGTCGTGGCCCGTTAGTCCATTATCATCCCTCAGTTGGTGACGATCTGCATCTGCTGTAGCCGTTTCGTCCATTCGTCCTGCGGCCTCTGTAAAGAAAACCGTAGCGCGAGGCTTCTTCGATGGGTTTTGATTAACGATCGCTCCAATCATTCCGCGATCGTCATCGTCCGTGAGTATCGAAAACCCTTCCATATCTTCCTTCGGTGTCTGTTGGACGATCATGCGCAGGACGGAACTTCGTTGCACCGATTCCGATTCCGGTTCGCACTTTCGGTCCTCTTTTCGCTGCGTAACGACCAAGTTCACCGGCACGGTTTGTTCCATGTCACACGGTTGGTAGATCGATTGGCGTGATCGTTGCACAGGCGCAACAACCGCAGGCTCTTTAACCGTCGTCCGAGTATTATTCTTGCTTAGATCGATCACGACTGCTGGGGACATGTTCATAGGTGAATTACCAACCGACGATAAAACGTTCGTTTGGTTCATCATTCTCGGAACATCGCTCCGAAGAATGTCTACAGTTGACAGATACTCCGTATCCTGTCCTGTATATTCGCATGCCATTTTCGAAGCAACCTTCCCGCAGTGCAGATTTAGATTTTGTTCGCCTACAATAATATTTGCATTGCTCATTACCTTCTCGAAAGTTGGCATGAAACTAGAGTTCCCCATGGACACCGGCTTTGTCAATGGCACGTCCAACATTTCTTCCATCGCAGAAACAGCAGCTGTCGATTCGGCGCACGTTTCGTCCATTTCATCTCGACAACAGATTGTTTTTCGCGAGATTTTGGACTGTTTGTCCTCGCTGTGATGATCGACCACTTTTGTTTCGTCCATTGCCATACGCTGAAAAGTGGTGCATCGAGTTCGGCCCTCAGAAGGATTAGGTACCGCCGATTCCGACTCTTCGTGCAGGCTGGACCTGCAACAGGTTGTGAGCTCCATACGTCCGTCGGCATCCTGTTCGTTCGGTTTGGTTTCTTCCATGTGTTCCCGCTGGTGCAAAGTTGCTCTGAACGGTGGACCAGGTAAACGAACGGAACGTTCTTCATTAGTTTCGTTTATTATCGGAAGACAGCCTTGGCCATCTTCGTTGGGAGTCTCATTTTCGAGTGGTTCCTCATCCATCGCCACCGCCACATACGTGGTCGCTCGTCGATCTCTGATCGCGTGATGCTCGTAGGGTTGGCTCGAGCTTTTCGCCACTTCTTGAAACGAGTCCAACACACACGGTTCCGGATCGTGTACGGTGACACGTGCGATCTTCGGGTCCACCGAGGTTGCTTTGTTTTCGGCGTGTACGCTTAGCGAGCCGATGTTCTCACTGTAAACCACACAAGCAATCGAAGTGCCCCGAGAAATGGTTGGGTCGTTGCCATCCATGACCATACTTTCGTTGCAAAAGATCGTTTGCCGGGACGCCGAAGGATGGATAACGTTCGAAGTGATCCCGAGAGGCTCTTGTAAGGTCATTTGCTCCTCGCTTACCGTCTTATCGGCGACGGTGTTGTGTTTCACTTCACTTGCTGTAGTTCTGTTCGTTTCACTCATCGTTACAGGCTCATGAGTTGTGGCACGCTTCCGATCGAGTGTCAGGTCTGCCAGCGTTTCATCGATCAACGGCTGATCATACACAGTGTGACGCTTTTCTTGCTTGGCAGTGCCCGTTGGAGGAGAACGGTGGCTCAGCTGCATCGTTTCTCGGCTGAGGACTGTGGTATGGGGTTGAGAAGCTGCAGCGAGAATCGCTTCATCGTCGTCCGACATGTTTGCCGGTTGGTGAACGGTCGCCCGAGATGGTCGCTTCGGTTCCATCGCAGTGAGGTTTGATTGCTCCACATGTGTCACGTCCATTGGAGCAAGCGATTCGACACGTTCCGACTCAACTTGCTTCGTTTCATCCATTTCCGTTGCAGTGAGAATCGTTTCTCGGTAATCTGGCTGACGCACAGGAATGTCTCTCTCGGTAGGCTCAGGTTTCTGGTTGCTGTTTGCCGCATTGTGGAGTGTAGTGAATGGAAAATTTGGGCGTAAAATTTTTGGTCGTCCAACTGCGGTCGACGGTTTCGGCGAGTTCGGTGATAACTTCAAGCTCATCGTTGAGATTCCAAAATCCATCGGTAGGCCACTAGACTTCACACTGGACCTTCTATTTGCGGCCACCGATTGCTGGATGTCGTCGCCGGAGATCGAAAAATTGTCTGGCGTGAAGTTTTCCACAGCTGGCCGTCCTTCCAGGGGCGACAAAATATCCATCGGTACAGGGTCGTTTACCAAGCGGTGCGCGGATGAAAGGGTTTCATTCTTGTTACCCTTCAGGGGCGTGTTTGTCGTTTCGGTTTGTTCCTCTTCCATTGCACAACTTCGCCTTCGCCAGTCCGATGGAAGGAAGGAAGGACGGGCACGGGACAGTGCGTTTGTCGGTAGCTTCACATCAGTCACCGTTGACTCATCCAGCTCCATGTCCATGGGGCAATCTTCGAGCAGTTTTGCAACGGTGTTGGTTACTGCGACTGTGTTGTCGAAATCGGAACTGGCGCCCGCTAGGGTATCGAATGAGGGGCGCGACTGTTTCATTCGAAACGCTGCCTGCGGATGCGAATTCCACGTTTCTGAAACATTGCCCAGCATGCTATGTTTGGCGCTGTAATCATCGTTCGGTTGGAAACAAGTAAGATTTGTGTTTTGCTCCGGTCCTTTACCCCGCGTCTGCTGCTCGACTCGATTGACAGCTTCGGGCGGAACGTCGGCTATATTAACAAGCAACTCTTCCTGCGGATTGTAATAGATCATTTTGCGGGGAGATTTCACGGCTGCCGTTTGTGAGACGTGCAACTTCATCGGACTTACGTCGATCGCTTGCACTTTGTTCATGGATTTTGCCAACGCAGGAGGCTGCGTACACGGTGGTTCAACCATCAAGCGCTCCGTCGTGTTTAGACTTTGCGAGGCACAAACGGAGTTATCGCTGCGTATTCGTCGCCTTTCATCGTCCGCGATCGTAATGGAAAGGTCCCAGGTGTTGTCCGGGGTGGTCTCAGGACTAGGATATGAAACGGCGATATCTACGGAGGACTGCGCTACAGTGCAGGCAACATTTTCTTTGTTCTGTGGATTGGGCTTCGACTGATCATGTCCATTGGTCAGCGTGGTGTCGTCGATAGCGTTCCTTGGAGAGGTGCCATCAGCGGAAACTTCGTACGAATTGCCCCATATTGTTGCGGTATTTTCACCAACATCAAACTCCCTAAAACCGAAAATCAAAAACATTAGAATGCATGCAGAAGCGCGAGCGCCGTTTGTTTATCTTTTGTCACGCACTTGATGGACTTTTTATGATGGAATCCAATTTTTTTACCACTTTTGCAAACACTCAAACATGGAGCTGTAGGACTACCATTTTCGTTACTGCTTGGCCCCAAAATGGCTGGTTGATGATTGGTTGGTTTTTTCAGAATCTGCAATGATGGCGTGCAAGGAACATTAGTACGTTTGCATCTTCGGTACTGACCCCTAAACACTGACCGACGATCGTTTTCCTTTGCAGCTCATATTGTTACAATATAAATTTCACGATTGCACAATTGTCAAGTTTATGGACTCAACGTTTAGAAACACAATGTGCTACACAACAATCAAAAACACAGAATTAACCAATGAACAATTCAGCGCACACTGAGTTCGTTACGATTTTCAAGCCGTTTGTTTCGCGAATGGCGTTGGTATGATGCAGTTTGACAGTTGATGCTTGGCTTTGAATGTGATCAACGGTTTCTGAAAGAGACAGAAAATGACTACCACTGAAACCGTGACAAATATGGGTTTTATTACATTGTGTGATTGGCATTGAAAACTCTTTCACTTAACATAAAAGTAAAAAAGTCATAACTTAAGTTATTTTATTAATAGAAAACATAATTTAATATATTTTTATCAATTGTATACTATGACGGGTGGAGACAAATGGCAGCACTGGACCAGTTTGACACTTATGTAACAACAACTGTCAAAACACGAGCTCCGCATGCCGCAAAATTCGGTGTAAAGGAACGATTTTGTTAGGATATTGTAGTTTTTATGATCAAAATGTTCAGCTTAAGAGCAGCGTACCGTTTCGCCCAAATCGGCCAACGCAACCGGTACATTGCTACCGGTGTCGCACGGAATGTTGAGGCCGCGGTGGCTTCAGCCGGAGCAGACAAACTCACGATACCGGTACCCGAAGGAACGGAGAAGCCGGTTGATCCGAAGCTAGTGTTGATCGTCGATAGCATTGCGAAACTGAATCTGCTCGAAGTGTCCGAGTTGAGCACCCTGCTGAAGCGCAAGCTTAATCTTCCCGACACGGCCATGATGCCCGCGATGGGTTTCGGTGCCTTCGCCGGCGGTCCTGCTCCGGCCGCGGTTGACGAAGAAGAGGCTGCTCCAAAGGTTGTGAAAACCACGTTCAAAGTGAAGCTGGTAAAATTCGACGATAAACAGAAGGTGGCGTTAATCAAAGAAGTAAAGAACCTGCTCGAGGGCATGAATTTGGTGCAGGCGAAAAAGTTTGTCGAGAGTGCGCCCACACTCGTCAAGGAAGATATTCCCAAGGAGGAAGCAGAGAAGCTGAAAGAAGCATTCACGAAGGTGGGAGCCGTCATTGAAATAGAATAGAGAGGGCGGGCGGATGTTACTAGCATTTAAGATTAAGTAGTGTCGAGCGGATCAATAAAATCATCCCAATTGATTAACTGTAACAAGTATTCAGTCGAAGAGTTCAAGTTAAAGAAAGCAATTTATTTCTCCAAACTCCTACTTAGAGGCAGTTGGCCATCAATGGGGCCAGATTTTCGAAGTCAATCTTCTCGGTAATGTGCTTCGTTTTGATGCTGTCCTCCTGCGTGGCGATGGTCACGAAATTGCCCTCCTCCTTCCAGCCATAGCGTTTGAGCCAGCCGCGGAGCACATTATCTTCCACGTTTCCCAGCAGCCGCATCAGGTAGCCACGGTCGATCGTCTGGAACGTAATGCCCACGACGTGGCACACAAACTTGCGAATGGAGTCGTAGAAGCCACTGATCTTTTGATAGTTTTCCGGGTTTTTGCCCACGCGCGACCAGAAGAGCGAGAAGTCACACTTTTCCAGAATATCGGCCAGATAGATGATCTCCTTCACCATCTCATCGTTCATCTGCGCCGGAAGCAACAAGCATTTGCACAGCACAAAGTCGGTGTGCGGGAAATTGGTGAGCGCTTTCATCAGAATGATGTACGTGATGTCCAAGTTTAGCAGATGCGGGTTGAACTGGTACAGCTTAAGGCAGGCTAGATTGGCCTCCAGATCGTACTGATTTTCACGCGCCTGCTCCTCAACGTACGCCTCGATTACCTTCAGGTGCTCCGGATTGTACCTACAAATTCACGGCCAACAGCAAAAAGTAAGGGTGAGTCGAAGAGCAGCAACGTAAACAAAAGCCTTGTAGATTCGGCACCAGGATGGAGATGATATTTCGTCCTTTCATACGCACCGTTCGATGCTTTTCAGCATCTCCTGAATCGGCATCACCTTGCCATCTTCCATTTTCACGTAATGCACCATTTTTGCAGCCGAATTTCAGGTTTTAATTCGAAGAATCACGGCAAATAGTGAAACGTGAAAGCGTGAAACAACGCGAAAGGCTTTGACGTTTGCGTGTTTGACGTTTCATGGGATAGTTTGACAGTTCGAGTTGGGCTGTCAACGGAACCGCGATGTTGTAATGTCCGATTCCCGGTCTCCCGATTTTACGTAAACAAGAGAAAGAAATCCTCGGTGTGGCGCAGTAACTGAATCGTGAATTTTACACCTCGTCAGCTTGTAATAAAGTTACCGGTGTGGTGCGGTTGAAAACGACATGCGAAAATTGAATGAATAAGTTGAAAGTGAATAAAAGACACCACAATGGCTGTGACGTTCTGTGGAAAACGTTTGCTGCTGACACGAACTAATTTGTTTGCCAACCCCCGGCGAAACGGATACATCGTGCTGTAAGTGTCCGAAACTGCTTCCTTAGTCTCACAGGTGCCTGAAAATGTATGTAAGCCTACGTCTTGTGACTCTCTCCGTTTGATATTTTGCAGCGTTCCGGAAATCGGCGAAGATCTGCCGGAAAAGAATCCTCTTTCGAGCGCCAACGGTTTGCCAGAGTTTAACAATGCGACCATCGAGAAATGTGTCGCAGCAATCGGTCAGCAAGCTATCGCGGCCGAGAAAAGTGTTAAAACGCTCGAAGAACGACTCGGTTCACCCGGACCGCCCTTGGAGGACGTGATAAAAGACGTCATACTACCGCTGGAAGCGACCGGAGCCCCGCTAGAGACCACCTGGGGCATTGCGAAGACGCTCTACCTAGGCAGCAGCTCTCGGCTTCCGACGAAAAGCTACATGACGATACACGAGCGCGCCCGGAGCGCCCGGCGGGCCAAGTTCAACAGTGTTCCTATTTACACCACACTGAAAGGCGCCCTCGAAGCTGGAACCCAATCCGCTCACGCGAAGGACACGATAGACCCGCTGGCGACCAGTGAGGAGCACCGGCTGCTTCAGAAGTACGTTCTCGAGGCCAAACTAAGCGGTATTGAAGTGGACGGCTCGTCGAAAGCTGAACTGAACGAAATTCTTGAAAAGCTGTCCCAGGAGCGGAACAAATTTCAGAACAAGCGGGATGTGGCGGTGAAAAAGTTCCAACAGGTCATCAGTGACCCGGCACTGATGAAGGAATTCCCACCGACGGTGCTCCAGTCACTGGCGACCGACCCTAGTCAGGCGCTAAAAGGTCCGTGGAAAATTACGCTTCAGCCCCCGGTTGTGGCCAGCTTTCTCGAGCACTGTCCCGATCGAACGCACCGCTGGAACCTCTGGCAGGCAGATACGCGCAAATGTTCCATCCACACGGACAAATCGCTCGAGAACAGTTCGCATCTTGAGGCGATCCGGTCGCTCCGGAAGCGCCAGGCGAAGCTGCTCGGCTACGAAAGCTACGTGCACATGTCGATGGAAACAAAAATGGCCGGCACGGTCGATGCAGTCAGCAACGCGTTGGACGAACTGCTGCGTTATGCTCGGCCCGCGGCCGAACAGGAGCTCGGTGCGCTGCAGCGTTTTTCGGGAGAAAATGGCTTTCGCGGGCCACTCGATATCTACGATGTGCCGTACTGGAAGCGGCGTCATCTGGCCACGATCCACCAGTACGATCCGGAAGCCCTGAAGGACTACTTTCCACTTCCGACCGTGCTCAGCGGAATGTTCCGGCTGGCGGAGCAACTGTTCGGCATCAGGATCGTCGAACGGGAGGGCGTCGATGTGTGGCATGAGGATGTTCACTTTTATGACGTGTTTGATGCCCGTCTGGAAGGGGGATCTCCTGGTCAGTCGGAACCGATCGCTGGGTTCTATACGGACTTTTACTCTCGCGAGAATGAGAAACTTTTGATAGCCGGCAACGCAGGCTGGATGGTGGGCATCGTTAATCGGAGCGTTGCGGCCAATGCACGTCCCCTCGCGGCACTGATTTGTAACTTCGCCGCTCCGTTGTACGGCAAACCGTCGCTGCTGACGCCCGATGATTTGCAGACTCTGTTCAATCGGTTCGGCCGGGGATTGCAGCATTTGCTCACCGAGTGCCGGTACAGCGATGTGGCCGGTCTTTCGAACATTGAGTGGGACGCGGTGGAGGTGTCGGGGCACGTGTTTACGCACCTCCTGCACGATGTCGACACGATCCGCGCCATCTCGTCGCACTACACCAACGGGAATGCGCTTCCGGAACCGTGCATCGAAGCGATTCAACGGCGCCGGACGCACCTGGCCGGCTATCGGTTGTGTCGGGAGCTGTACCATTCGCAGCTCGATCTGCAGCTACACCTAACGAGCGACTATTGGCTCGATGTCGTGCGTCAGCTCTACCCGCGGTATCACACGTTTGAGCTTGATCGCAAGGATGCGCATCCGTGTTCGCTGCTGCCGATCTTCTCCGGCGACTGGGGAGCGGCCTATTACAGTCACATCTGGTCGAAGATGATTGCGGCAGACGTGTACAGTGCGTTCGCCGAAGCGAAAGAACCGACACTACGCCAGGAAGTGGGCCGACGGTTCCGGGAAACGTTTCTCGCGCTCGGTGGCGGTTGCCATCCGGCGGAGGTGTTCCGACGGTTCCGTGGCCGCGATCCGTGCCCGACCGCACTGCTCAAAACGCTTGGCATTTACAAACCGCTGCACGGCCCGGCTACCGGCCACTCGAAAGCGCCAAAAGACGAGCAGCACTCCCAGCAATAGTAGCCCGTACCTTTAGAGTCCTAATAGTTTAGAAGAGGGTATGGTAGAACCGTTTATCACAAAACAACTGTTCATTACCCGCCGAAAGCCGAGCGGAGGGCGATAAGCAGCAATAACAATAAAGATTTTTCCTGTTCCATGAATGGCCAACCGTGATTCTAGCTTAAATGCAAAGAAATTCGAATCTCACATTGACAACCGTTATCGGTAACAGACCGCTTGCCAGTTTCGATCGCTTATCTTGAAACGGTGGACAAAGTCGCTGGGTTTCGTTGCTGACTTTTGATGGAACGAACGCCCCATAGAAACAGCAGCATCTAGTAAATTATTTTAATTATCGGGGCGCTTACGTCGGTAGTGATTGCGCTCGGATCCTGATAAGGACAAGGGGAAGGTATTCTCCTGTTGGGCCAATTAGTGTATCATATTGCCGTGGGAATTTTGCGGGTCACACACAGACCGCTTTATTACGTACTTTTACGTACACCGACACTTTTTTGGTAGTGCAATTGAATCAGAGCAGGCATCGCTTTCTTCAGCTGATTGAACCGCAGTTGGCCAGAGGTCTGCGAATGATGCGCCAATGGCGCTTTGATGCTACTGACAAGAATCTATTTTTTATCTCCGTACCACACATGATCTGTTGCATCAGCATTGATGTTGTGCACGAATTAATTCGAAATGCCGCGTGCGTTGCAGCCCTCAGACATGCTGACGCTTCCAGCAGCAGCGTGTGTTGTAGGCCCACCTCTGACGGTTCTGTTATTAATTCACCTGAAAATAATTGCACAATGAATCGCGCACCGAACCGTGAAATAGCTACCTGCGCAACAATTATGTATTCCTGTGCCGAACGATCCTGGGTTGTCCGGGAACGTTCTGGTGTAGATTGCAAATTCCGGTGCAAATCCTTTTCCAATTAGCGCGGGTACAGCGCAATGGTCTCTCGTTTTTTGCCGAGCAAATATACTTAGCAAACCTGCAGCGTAGAGCTTAGAGTATCCCAAATCGTTGCTGCTTGGCTCAGTGCACCAAATTTAAAGCATTAATGCTGAATTGCTGACTCATCGAACAGAGATTCCACTGGCGGTAATGGAGTGAAATTGCTTACGCTCGTGCTGCCGGGGGGCGCTTGCCAGCTGCAGCATATAATTGGCCGCGAGCACCGATGCCGATTGACTGTGCTGATTAAAACAGCAACAAGCTTATGCTCCTCGGCTAGTCGCCGAGTGTCGATTTCTCTCCATTATCGCACCCGATAAGAGGAGGGCTTTGTCAGGTCAGGTTGTGTCGCAGCGCTCCCTGTTTATTAATTCATAAATACAAATTAGATTAATTAATGCATAAATCTAGCGGAGGAGCGTTCGAGCGTTTCGGGAGGGGGATTTAGCTGGGCTCATGGGTGGATCGCATCGGCATCGGATTGTTTATCGGTCGGTCGGTGATTGGAGAGTAATCGATTCGGTGGCGCTGATGAGACATGATACCGGGCAACCGATAGGCGATGCAAATTATGTAGAATAATTGAAGAGAATTGTTCTCGGTCACAGCTTCGGTGTGACATGCTGATTTGATATATTGTTGGTACTGAATAAGTGCAATCCGATCGCCTATGCGGTGGGTGACGGGGGAGGTCCGAAACTTGAACTACTAGGCGCCTCCATCAGGTAGAAAATCGTCACCAAATTTGTGCACCAAACCTTTTTCATACTTGGCTTCGCTTGCCACCTTCGTAGCAGTTTAGTTACATAATTGTCAGAAGTCAACCTTCTACGGGCTGCTGATAACTTTACACACGATTACGTTTCACTTCCGGCACAAACTCCTGGCGAATCTTCACGCTCTGCCAGAGGCACCCTTTTTTGAATATCGGCCACCGGACTCTGACAGAAATGGCCTTTCGCCACCGTTAAATAACCCTTTCAGCATGACCGAGCCACACGAGCTTCAACAATGGTTGACCGAACACAGGATTGCCGGTGCTGGCCCGTTCCGCCGTGTTTGGCTTGTTTCGTATCCGGTATCCATTTGGTTTAATTTCCTGCTTCTAACGGTTTCGGGTAGCTCACTTGAAAGCCACCGGGACCGTGCCAAACGTGGCTGTGGCTTATGGAACCATCCATTGCATGCGCTAGATGCGGTCAGCAGCTAGGGCCACACAAACAATCCCGACTTCTCGAACCGTCAGAGACCATGCACAAAACTTACAACGACCTGAAAATTACGTTCCCTACGGTTTCGGTGTTTGCTTGATGGTGGTTTCTACCTGTTTGTCACTGGGACGGTTTCCCGAAAAGTGCTTATGTGCATTCTTTTTCTCGTAACTTTCTTGAAAGTCATTCAATAAGAAATATCTTTGAATATTTGCAATAACAAAAAAGTTTTTTAGTTGTCTAGTCAATAATGTTACCTTGCTTCTGACTGAGGGTACTTTGTGGCTTCATTTACTCACTTCATTTATGGTTTGAACACTAAACCTCTCCTTGTAGACAAAACGTACGTGAAGAGTCGCAAGGAAATGGAATGCCTCCAGCAAATGTTTGTGTGGTTGCTACCCTATCTCGTCGGTTCACTTGAATGTTTTCAATTGCTTCTTTTATCCTGCGTTTAAAAATATCAAAGAATCGCACCCTTCTGGAGATCAAAGCCACATTCTTCACTAGTTTTGCGTTGCTTTTCCGTCTTTCTGTAGCTGAACTGGCGCTCCGGAAATAGGGAAAGTCGAAGAAGTTAGGAGACCGCACGGCTAGGCAATAAGATGCATTCGTGCAAAATCCGTTTTAGAAATGTTTATAAGAGAATTACAATAAAATCAACGATTAAACTCTGGCCAAGGCAACTGTTGTTAACCCACTACTGCCAGAAGAGTCTCCATTCAAAATAGTTTCTCCGTTCGCTATAGGCAAGGCATTCCCTTTCGCCAACCGTTTTCTTGTAACCTTTCTCGTCTACATATCGGTGGCAGAATCGGAAGCGATTCGTTTGATGTGTTGTCGAGTGCTCTCGAGCGATGCGAAGGACTTTTGCGTTCTGTCGGCAAAAGATTAAAGGCGACCCGAATGGCAACATAAAACGTTCTCAGTCTTTCCAACGGGGGGAGGGTCAGGGCTTAAAAGTTGTTTCAAAGCGCGCCGCTGTTACTACTACTTTTGTCATCGTACACTTGGCAAGCGGCAATAAAATCTCGCATTTTATTGCCAGCTTCCAGCGTGTGTACCTATCCCTGGTGCCCCGGCATCAAACGTACCACAAGCAAACAAAGCGGAATTTTCCTAGGGAGTTGGAAGTCGGTCCAGGAATTGATTTCTGCCGCTACCGCCGAAGACCGCTGTTTAACATGTAGGGCACACTCGTCCGAGTCCGAGCCGACCCCCGGGTAACGGTAACATCCGAACCAGAGTCCCCTTTGGTTTACGTTTGATTTTACTGCCACACTAACCGTCGGGCCGGAACAGCGGAGGATTTCAACTCGGAAAGGCTAGCACCGATGCACCGACACTGGATGCATCGATATGCAATGTGCAATTTTATGTGCCGTTGGCCCGGGGAGGACTCGATGTGCGGGCCCGATTGTATTTGTCAATTGTGTGCCATTGTTTACGGTCAATAAATTGTCCACTCCGCCCCAAGAGCACAATGGCGGTCGTCCCCAATCGCTCGGCTCCGGTGCATTTTTGTTGCAGTGTCCGTAAAAGGGGGGCTTACATTTTACGACAGAGGATGTAAAATGTGCAATAAGATGGCACATGCGATACCCTAAGCCACAGACTGGGCCTGAAGCACTTAGCAATACTTGTAATGCGCATTATGTGCCATGTTAACGATAAAGAAAACAATGTGGTTCTGTTCGATTGCGATTGTTGCCAAGGAGCGCCATTCAACAGAAAGCGCTTTACGACCGGCAGAAGAATCTTGGAAGCCTTCTCTGGATTTCTTGTGTGTTTGATGAATCTTTTTCTAACTACTAAGCGAATGAATTCCGGAAAATATATAAATAGTTATGAGGCAAACCCGAAAGATGGCGAGCGACTCTGGTCACATGATTTGTTGGGAGGGCCACTAACAGCCCAAAGTGATGAGAAAAATGAAGACTGCGAGTAAATTCGTTTCCCACGCATATCAAGTTCGTTGTGTGGGGGTGTGAAAAATGGACACCTCAGCACTCGGAAGGGACGGAAGGGACCTTAATCGTCGCCCACGAAGATCGTACCTAAAAGCACTCCATATCTTACGACCGCAATCTTCTCACCAGCGGCCACCGCAATAGCACTGACGACGACGACGACGACGGGCACACGGACGGAAGGCACGGGATTGGTAATTAAGCGGCGTGGCCGATGCCATAACATTTTCAATTAAACCAACATAAAGTGAGCATTGTAAAAATAATCATTAGCTTTTACGACCCCCGGGAACTCCGGGATCTGGGCAGTTCCTATCAAGCGCGTCCGATCCAATATGCGCCCGGGATCGTTCCGGAACGAACGGAACGTCCCGGTGGTGGTTGTCAAGAAGTTGGCAGAAAAACGAACATTTTTCTTCCACACGCGCTGCGCTGTCACCGCCAAGGGGCCCGACCCCCGGGGGGGTTATTTGGCCAAGAAAGATTAATAACACGCTGCTGGCTGGCTGGCTGGCGCTGTGGTTGCCGTGGCGAAGATTGCGGTTTGGTCCGTGCCGTGGCCGGGCTCGAGCTCGGGGCAGTGTCACTAAATAGTTTCCTGTGAAGAAAAGATCGAAGACGTGTCGGGTGATTATCATTTTGAAAAGCCTGATATCTGAGGCGACCAGAGACCAGATTGAGACAACGCTAAAAACTACAAATTCCATTTATTTCAATTCCTGTCAACACAAAACGGTCTCGGTTGTTTGTTAGGAAACAAATGTAATAACATGTGACAGGCCCTAAAACAGTTCTTTCTGGAGATGACAGTTCCGGTTGGCAATTTTCCACCGGCACCTGGCAGCCGGTCACGATCGACATTCGAGCCAGCTTTTCACACGTCTGTCGTAAGTTGGACCGGATAATATTGCTGACCACCGAGAAGTGGCTTCAGTGTCGCGCGGCTGGACCCGATCCAAAAACTATTACGTTCCGATGCCGATCCGTTTATTTTCCGAGGGGTCGGATATGATTTCCGATCGTCCTTCGTCGGACTTTCTGACCGGAGGCCGGTCGTTTTGATAATTTTGATCCGTTAGTTGTTGGAGCCTAATCTTACGAGGTGGTGTCACCTATTTACTTCATTATTCGGTTGGACCCGCTGACCAGTGGGTCCTGCTGACCACCGGTCGACCCAAGCCGGAATCATAAATTAAGCTCTCCGCGACCTGGACGCGCGTCTCCAGTTGAATTATGGCACATTCCGGAGCTCATAAATTGCTGCCGACGATCTCCCTCCTCCGAACACCATTGAGCGCCAGGTGCCGGCGGGACACTTAACAGCGAGGGTCACGTCGTCGTTATCACAGGCCAGCGTCCTTTCGGCCGGTGCGAAGCATCTTAACTCGCTCCTTGTCAACTCTGTAATCATCTTGCTCAGCCCCTTTCACTGAGGTCCAACGGCAAGCGTTTATTTATACAAAATCGTTTCCTATTTGCGCACCACTTCCGGTCCGGAGGGGGGTGGCGCGTCGAGAATAATCGAAATTTATTTCCATCATAGCTGTCAACCGAGTGCCGGACGAAAAGATTTATGCATTCCGTTTCGTTTAAACCAAAAAGGGGTCCAGCGGGAGAAAGTGGCCACTAGGGCAGACCGTGTCGTGCCGGGAAACGACTATGTGAACCAACGGCCCAGGTTCGTTGGTCAGCCCCGAGTGTTTCCTTGCATTTTTTCCGACGGAATTGGGTTTGCCGGTTCCGAGCGCTATGTTACGTTTGAATGGATATTATTTTGGATTTGGATTGTTTTTATTTTCCGCCGCCTTTCGCCGTCGACGTTGGCCAGCTCCAATGGCCAGTACCTCCTGGCCTGTTTGGACCCCCTTCCCCCTCCTTTTTCGTTTGCAAAAATCGTTGCAATCCTTTAATCCGATTTGTTGGCGATAATACCGGGCCGGGGGCCGTGGTCCACCAGCTTGCTTTGAAACGGGAACGCGTACCGGAAATCGGTGTGCGTTCCGGTGCCAGATGAACCGATAAATGGCCGACCGATGCAAAACTGGTGCGGCCACCACGATCACAACTGATCACGGCGCCACAAGGGCGTCCCGAGCTTGGTTGTTTGCGGCGACATATCGCCGGCCGAGAATTGGCGCTTCCGCAGTTTTTGGATGAATTATGTGGTAACACACACATACGTGTGGGACAAGCGAAAAAATAAATACATAGCAGCAGAAGCGGGGACCAGACCTAAGCCCGGCTGGTTCCGTGGTTTTGTTTTTCCTCGCACAACAATGTATTTACCGTCCGCTTGGACACGTGAATTTATTCGGAACGTTTAGCCGATCGGAGCGCTTTCCGGTGGACATCGTCATTTCCGGTACACGCTCTGCTATGTGGACAAACAGTGAACTGCCGTCGCTCTGCAACTAATACCGGTGGTTTGCCCGGCACGAGTTGAGTTTTGGGATTAGTGGACTTCTCGTTAGACTCAGTTAGAGTTGATTCAAACAATCAACTAAAACATGTTTATGCATCGCACGGTCACCTTAAAGAAACGACAGTTTTGAGATAAAAGTCTTATAAAGTTATTGAAACCTTCACTCAGAGCATATGTACGTTACGGTGCGAATGTAACGCGACCGTCCTTCGTTCATTCGGTAATGCAAAACATACTTTCATTATTCATTTATTCATTCCAAGCGTCCCTTCGAATCAGAGGGTTCGTCCGAGAACGAAAGGTCCGACAAGCAATGGCATCAGGACAGGACGGTAGAAACACGTGTGCGAAAAATTCCCAACCAAAGTCCGGATACCGGAAGCCTACTGGCCGGGTTGGCACGTGTTCCGGATTGTGGAATTCGTGGTGAGGATTTTCATTTGCACAATTGTTCAAACAGCAGCACAAATCAAATCAATTAAAGGCCAATTATTGTCGTTCGCCACAGGCCCGACGCCCCGGGATTCGTCGTGCGTAGCAATCCTTCTCCGGCAGCATTCGCCCGGGTTTCGGGCGAAAAATCGATGCACTTTGCAGAGCACATCCCATCCCTGGATGCCCTTTTTACGATGCCGCTGATGAAGAGCATTTCAGCTCTGCTCTGTCCTCTGTGACACCCCCATCTCGTGAACATCATCATCATCAGCCCCATCGTCATCATATGTCGGTATTTTATGAGCACGATGTTATTTATGCTTTCCGATCCTCGCGCCAGGGTGGCAGCATCCTGGCAACGGTTCGCGTGGCGTCGCGTAGAAACAATCGGGGTTTGATTAAAATCCCTTTTCACGACGCCCAAACACGACGACGGCGTGGAATTAGGAAAACATGTTCCAGTTGATTTTATATTCCACTCTCCGACAGGGCTCTGGAAAATGCTCGAACCCGCATTATTGACCATCAATCAACCCTCGGACCGTGGCGGTGAGTCGAGGTGACAAACCGGAAATCGGGCGAGCAGCAGCATATTGGATTTTCCGTTTCCCAGCAGCATCCAATGGATTAACGTGCCTAGAAACCCGCATGATGTGCGATATCTCGTGCGGCCTTTGCGAGCCGTACCTGGGCTGGGAAAATCCAATTCGATGCAAATTCAATACCATTCGCACCAAAAACAATAAAATCCGACCCGGAGCAAAAAAAAAGCTATCGACATTTTAAATCGCTACCCGGAATCAAAGCTGATTATAATAGTCGCCAACGGTTTGAAGTTGCGCCCAGGGGCACCCCTCCCGGGGTGTTCTATTTTGATACATTAAATATTTAACAGATTCCCTCATAAATTTTAAGCACCTCTCCAAACACACACACACACACACACACACACATCTCGAAATCAGTTTTTGGGGTACTCAGATATTCACGGAAAAAACACGAACGGGACTGCATCCGCTATCGAATCGTACCGGATCGGCGCACGGCCGTGTGTTCCGGTGGAATCGTTTATTTTAAACGGTGTGCCCGCCGCAACCGTTGGGAAATGGTGTTTTAAAAAAGCAATAGCAGAGCATCAAAATTCATCCGTGATGGGGCGTGATGGCTCCGATCCGAAGTTATTTGATTTCCTAGCCCAAGCTTTCGCTCGATTTCTACTGTCGGGTTTTGGCGGTGGCGCAATGTTGTGGTTTTTAGTGCCGCGCGTTTGGCTGGAGTGTTTATTTCGCAGAATATGTCGCGACCGGAAACTGAAATCAACGGACGTGTGTGTGGCTGTGGCCGTAAATATTTATTAGAGAGCTTTTATAGGGCCGGTGAATGTGTTGTGCATTTTTTCTCACTTCGAAGACTTCTCATTTCACGCGCAATCGCGCTTCGTAGTGCGCGAATTTGATGGCGCGCAGGATATCGGGTTTTGGTGAAATTGCAAAGCGATCGCAAGATCGTGATGCTTAAATTACCCTCGCTTCGCTCGCTTAAGACTCCCTCCGGCCCCAATGTCAACCTTTTGATTAGTTATTTAATATATACTTTTTTACTCCCCATTTGGCTGGGGCCATTACGACCTGCTTTCGAATGCGTGCTGATAAGAATTATGGTTCCGGGTGTGCTACGACGCACGCGTTGCGCTCATTATGGGTTGCAATAAAGCTAAAGTTGGTTGGAGCACTTTAAAATTTTAAAAAATGTACCACCGATTCAACAGTACCAAAGGTACTCTAGTACTGAATCCGAAACGGGGTCAATTGATTCAATGTAAATAAACAATAACCACAAAAAGGGAACGAGCTGCTCGCGCAAAAAACGCCACTTCATTAACTTGCGCATGAAATGTCGCAGCTTCGAAATTACTTTCGAAATACTTAAATACTTAATGCCAATTGACATCGGCCGGGCACCGTAAATCGGATGCTTCCGATTATGCCAATCGCCCGAAGCGTGAACAGAGGCAGCCCGGCAGCAGGGCACAAAATGTAAAAAGCACACACACGCGCACATTAATGTTTGAGCATTCGCCCGAAACCGTAAAAAGCCCTCCAAAAGTTTGCCAAAAAAAAAAAAAAAACAGATCACCACACACTCGGCGCTACTCTCCGATGGGGCGGCGGTTGAATAATTTAGTCGGTCTTAATGGCCATAAAGTAATGCCGCGAAAATCCGCTGATCGCCTTAATTGTGTAATGCGGATTCGCAGCTTTCCGGGGCTCGGCACCGGGGCACATTTGGCCCCGTGGCAGTGGTGCGTTTGGGAAGGTAGAAATTATTCAGCAGAAGCCGGGAAAACCCGACTGACAGTGGAAAGTGGAAAATCATGCGAGAAAAAAAGCACAACCCGGATTGAAATGTATGCGTTTGGATATTAAAAGAACACAGAGCAGAGGAGTGCTATCGTGCAATTGTAATGCATTCATCTTGGAAGAGATTTTTTTCATTCTGCTGATGTTTAAATTTAATGTTTCATCGAACGCTGAAGTGATTTTTGTTTGGGAAACACTCGGCAGTTTGACTTTCACCATAGTGGGCCATGCCTTTTGGCGCAATCAGTTTTCCGCACTTTTGTGAGCATATTTGACTTTTTGCTGCTGCTGTAATAAAACGGCGTCCTTTTCTAAATAAAACCATCAAATAAAAGGCAGTTCGTAGCACACTGAATTGCTGTTAAAATTTATTAATTTCAGTCATGTGTAATTGTAGAGCAAAGTAAATATCAAGCAAGTTTACTGGGCTTGGACATTCAAATGGTGAACCTATTATGCGTTTGATGCATTCGATATGTTCAGCATTCGGTTCCGTTCGGAACGGTTCGCCATCTTACGTTTCAAATAGTTTTTAACAAACTTATCGCTCCAACTTTCTTTCGTTCGAGTGGCCTCTTCGACGGCTCGTTGCGAACGGGGTCTAACAACGTAGTCCTTCATCGATACCATCGGCACACGTGTCCTGAGACAGCTGTGATCCTGAGCAGCGTGAGAACTCTCTTGCTGGTTGCCCGTACCAAAGGGTAAGAAACATCGCACCGGCTTTTTCGTTTGGACAATCGGCCTCTGCTGGACACCCGTTTTCATCGCTCGTTCGAGATCAATCTGCGAGCGTTCGGCGCACGAAATGGCGGCATAGTCGGTCGGTATCTTGAACGCTTCGCGTGCCCATCTCGCTATGAGCGCTTCAGCCAGCTTACGGTTTTCGGCCGTTTCTTGCTGGTTTCTGGCCAACTGGAAGATTCGCTGTCCTAGACCGGAGTCCTTCAGCTGGGCCGCGCGAATGGCGCTGTACTCGAAATATAGCAGCTTCAGTATCTCTTGTCGTATCTGCAGTAGCGGTAGTTGGCCATCGTGAGACGGCGCTAGCCAAAGGGCCAAAACACTGAGCAGGCCGTGCTCGAGAAAGATGGTTCGTCCGTTCGGCTTCTTGAGGTTCTCCATGGCGTGGTTAAGGAGACGAATCTTGTTCGTGGCCAGTTGGCCAGCAAGTCGAAGTTGCTGGTCACACGACGCGGCGTGCCTCATTTTTTCAAGCAGTATGATGACGGCCTCATCGCTTGGGAGTTCGTCCGCCGCCTGGCTGCGGACGGCTCTCGGTCGTTCCAGCTTTTTCCGAGCGCGCATCACATCGAAGTCTGACACGAATCGGTGTTTTTCAGAACCGCCTTTTTCGATGCAAACAAACGAATGAGGAAATGTTGTTTTTTTTTCGATAAAAAGGAGATAAAATAATTCCAAAATTTACCTTTTGGCATATTTTAACGCTATTCCTCCGAAGAACCACTTTTCAAATATACGGCTACTACAAGACTACGAGATGCGGGAAGCAACTGAATATTTGAGACAACATAGCGAATGCATTCCATGGTTGCTAGATGTCGTTCAATTCCATAACGAGGTAAAAAATAACCGTTTCTAACTTTTGCCAAATGTTCGATTTGTTTTGTTTCCATTATAGAAAAGAAAATCAAAATCGAATAATTTATTTTATTTCGTAATTTCGATCGAAAAGCCAAAATTATAAATTATTATTACATTTCATGCTATTTTTGAAGGTATGCTAAGAAAAAATGAAATACATCTGGCAACACTGCCAGCGGTTGCGAAAAAGAACACAAACGAAAAGCGCCAAAAGATTTTCACAAGTGTGCCAAGATTTATTCTGCAAAACGGTAATCGGAATCCTTGTTGGATGGTTATTTAATTCTTTTTAATGATTCACGCACCAGTAGCATCTGCCGGCCGTTCGTTCCCTGTTAGTTGACCATATTATATGTGTATGTTGCTCCTTAAAATGCTAAACAATCGGTTTCTTTTCCGCATTTAGAGATGGTGCATAAAGAAAGGATCCTTAACTGCTGTTCCTTAAAGGGCACGATTGGCAAATGAAATGGAATATGTTTCCGATTAGGTTGGAGACGGCGTACTAAGCATTCATTTGCATCCGATAGTAACCAGCAACCTGAGGTGTGGAGCAGGGCGATGTCGATGAAAAAGCCAAACGAAACCAAAGGTAGCATAATTGAATGGCCAGTGTTCGGTATTTATGTGCTCTGGAGTAAAGAACCTCGTGTATTCGAGTGGTTCCGATCCGATCAAAGGCAAAAGGCACCATCATGTCTGCCGTGGTCAATTATTTTCCCCATCGTTGGTATTCGTTTAGAAAGATACACTGACTTCCGGACGGTTCTGGTTCTCTCGGTGGTTCTTTCTTCGATTTCAATGGGATTCTTGAGTTTAATATCATTTTCATGCAACAGTTCGTGTGTCTCGGTGTGTAACGGTAGCCGTTTCGGGGTGTTTCGAACCTAGCCTTCGATTTATCGGCCTCCAATGTCGGGTGCCGGGCCAATTAACGACTCGTTTCTAATCCGGAATCGGCATCGAACGTGTTGCAGCCGATAAAACCGAACCTTCCGTCGTTTGCATTCTCCCGGCTGGCTAATCGGCTGGTACTCGGCGTGGCTTGCATTTTATTACGTTCGTTAGCACATACTGAGGCGCGTCCTGAGGGTGCTCTTCCGAAGGTATGATCCCACTCGAAATTGCGTGTGCATAATTTATCATCAGGGCCAAGGAAAACAAAGGCTTCGGCCAACCTCAAACAAACGGAAATCTGGAGCGAACCCGGAGACGGAGTCGCTTTCGGCCGCAGCATATCCGGGGCCCGGTTATGTGGTGCTATGTGTTGCCGGCTTCATGCCGGCCTCACGCAGCATTAAACCTGGCCACAGACACATTCAGCCAATTACACTCCTTGACTGAGCAGACTCCGGTGGCCCACCTTTCGATTCGAGCCTCGTCAGCCCGTCCGGTCCCGTCTCCGGAGCAAGGAAGCATAAAATGACGTTATGCTCCCCATCGCCCACACACACGGGGATGGTGAGGGGGCAAACAAAACGCTACAACGCAACGCCACGTCACGATTGCCAGTGATTGTGTTGTGTAACTGCCGCCGTCCGTGGTCCGTGGCTTGTGTTCCGCTGTTCCGATGTAATTGTGCGTGTAATGCAACCGTGGCACAACCGGGGCAATAAACAGCGATGGGCGCGTTGCGTCAAGCAATTTAATCCTTTTCATTCGCCAACTCAGCGAACGCGGATCGAAGCTCCGCGCTCTGTGGTAATTGCCGAAACGCGAATCAACATTGATCCCATCAACGCCGTCCCTCGGCTTCCCAGCGTAAGAGGCCCGAGAGAGAGAGAGAGTCCTTTCATCCGCCATTGTTGTGGGGCTCACGGGTAGGTAAATAACCCGATCACTGACTGGGCCACCTTTGAGACCGTGTGGCAAGCCGCAAACGGAGCGGTTGCCGGTTAATCCTTGCGACAAGGCTCCACCTTTTCCAGTGCCACTTGTTCGGGCGGCTTTTGAGCCAACGTCTCACGCGTAAGATGTTAATCTCGCGTCTCGTATAACATCTGGAGGTGTTTGGGTGTTCGGTTTGGGGACGCCGACAGCTTCCTACGTGTTCCGCCCCATAAGCCACGCCAGCCACGGGGGTTCGGCTGTCAGTTTGGGATCGAAAGTGCTAGAAGATGTCGCCAAAGTGGTTAAAACGGTTCGACGTCGAAGGCCAGAATATACCAGACAGACGGGGTACCCACCGGGTATTCCTTCACGGGCATGAATTTCTACAAAGAAGAAAACGATTTAATTGGTAAATTAAAACCACATAAACGCACATTGAACCCTCCACTCTACAGAGCACGTATGGGAAACTTTCTTAAAACAAAACAAACGAGAATAAATATAATAAATGCGGGTTTATAGTAGTACAAATAATAAAATTAGGTTCTAGAAAAATAAACTCGAGCGTTCCAAATTTGGTGCCGGTGCTTCCGTGATAAACTGGCGAACAGACGACGACAGGCGAATGTGTCAACCCTCGTTAGGCGTGGCGCTGCCCACCGAAAGATGTTAAAAGATAAGCCCATATATTTTCGTTTATCGTCATTCAGTGTTCTGTTTTGTATCTTCCCCCGAGCCGGCCAATGCAATACATAAAACATGTACTGCGAACTCCCCCGACGCGGTTCCTCGCACTCACCGCCCATTCCGGGCGGTTTTGAACCCACCGAAACGAGGATCTCCTCAAGGATTCCTTTCCACGCGATTAAAAAGCCCAAGAAAAGGGAGGCATTCGCCGCCCGCCATAATCTATATCTCAACGGTACAGTTCGGTTGACAATTTCGTGCGGCGCTCGTGCGGGCCGAGAAAGTACATTAAAGCATTAGGGCAACGCTTTACGAGTTGTTTGCCGCGAAGCGAGGACCGATGTATCATGCATACAATTATGATGTGATGTTCTATTTTAATGGCGGTGTCATTTGAAATTTTATGACACCATAGGAATTAGTCTCCGGCCCGAAACGCGATGTCGGCACACGTCGTTCCGAACACATGGTTGGCTTTTGATGATTGAGCAGAGCGAATCCTCGAAGACCGTAAAGCATACAGGCGGGATAGTGGTTGAACTGTTTGGTGAGATCCCATGAATTGTGTATTTAACAAATGTAGCCAAATGGTTGTCAGTCAAAAAGTGAAAGTTTGCAAAGAATTGCGAAAATAAAACCACCAAACTGTGCGGTATACGTATTATAAAGTATTTCAATCTCGTAGTAACAGCGGAACAATGCACGGCCAAAGAGAACGGTACAATAAAGCTCCAAACCAAGGACCCAGTTGGTAGAAGACGATGGAATGCCGGGCTTCACGGAAAACTGCCTGAATTAACTCATACATTCCTTAGTGGCCGCCACCGGCCAAAACCGCAGCCATTTCTAGTAACCAAACCCGGCCATCCGTTAAATTAAACTATACAATGGGGAAGCGTTCGTGCTTGCCTCGGTCGCGCCGGTCCCTTGCTGGCCGATGGCAAACCCAATTGAGCATAATGTATTTCCTGGGTTTTTTGGTGGCGAGTTTATACTTCCAAAGTCAGCCTTTCCGAACCCACGGCGCCAACCAACTGTGTGGTGGTCGAACCAATGGTTCGGAAAATTCTATTCTGGTTCGAATAGCTTTCTAATGCAGTTTCAATTTTGGGGTCCGAACCCAGGCCCCGGCCCGGTTTCGATTTCAATCATCAGGTCACGCCGGCTTATTGAAGAATGATTTCACATAGGGAGCGATCCACCATTAGATTGTTTCTTGAAACGTTCAACGCTTCGATCAACTCATCTTTGACTAAAATGGCCAACTTTTGTGAATGTTCCATTCCGAGATGGGAGAGTTGAAGTGGAAACTGTCGGAAAGTCACCTTTTATCCCCGAATAATGCTTCCTGTGTTGATTGGTTCATTAACCCGAAGGTGAACAAAGTCCATGGACCTTTGACTCTGGTTCCGAATGAACAATAAATCAACGTAAATTATGATCGGTAATAAGTTACATGGAGCACCGCGGCCAGCAGGGCCCATCCTGAGACTGCGATCGTGTGATGTGCGAAGGCAGAATATCCTAATGACGAGAAGAAACGAAGACTGATGTGCAAAATATCCCACTGAAAGAGGGCAATCTCTTTTCAAATGGCCTGTTGTCGGCGGTCCCAATCCGTAATTACCGCTCAGAACGCTTCGAACCGTTTTAAATTATGCAATTACCAGAATACCAGAATGGATTCCGTATCAGCCACCGCCGGTGGATAATCTTCCTGCGAGTTCCATTTTTCCTTCGAAGGGCGCGACGACGTTCCAAACGATTTATTTACGATCCTTCTAATGCCGGGAACCCGGGACTGTGCTTACGGTGGCGCTGTGATGTGATGTACGATGTTTCGAGGCATAATTTTTCATCACGCCACACCGCCGTCAGCTGGTGGCAAGCGGCATAGTAGATCGTCGGCATTTTTATTGGGCGGACACAAAGGAAAATAAATGGAATGAATTTGCACCGCACCGTGTGCCGTGTGCCATCGTGGGAAGCTGCCCAAACCCGCGAACAAATCATGATAAGTATGCGCGGATCCCGCTCGGTGAATGTTTATGAATTTATTGAGAAACATTTCGCATTCGCACATAGGCGGAAGCAAACGTTTGTGTCCCAGAGATGGTGCTTAGAAAAAAACCGCCGAACATTAAAAAAACCCAGCACACGACCATTGTGTCCACCGACCTGTGCGGGGCAGCGCAACAATGGGAAACAAACAGTGGGTCCAATCATCAAACACTGCAGTGTGCAGGAACACTGCATCGCGGATCTGCATCTGAACGGGCTGCGGGCTGTAAATTCGACCAAAAAAAAAATGCAGCTAAGCCTCGGACCCCGGAGTGTTTTGTGTGGGTTTTTGTTTTATTGTGCCGTGGCCAGACCGGTGGCTTTTATCTGTGGCATTCGCCGGGGATCTGCACGAGATTGCTCAACATATCTCTCGCACGGGCGATATTCGTTTTGGTTCCAGTTTTATTTTGTGTTTGCAGCACATCAAATGCACTGCAGAGTGTCGTAAAAAAGGACTTCCCGCGCGAATGGATGTGTGTCCCGGCAAAACAAAGGCTGGAAAAAGACAACAACAAGCAATGCATTGGGAAATAAGTCAAATTCCTTGCACTACATTAAACATCCGAAAAATGGAGCCTCCAAATTATTGGTGCCCTTTGCAGTGGTGGCCCCATAGCATAGCAGGAAGCATGATGACGAGCAGAACTACTGTCCGGGTCATCCTTAACTACTACTACTACTACTAACTACTAATAAATAAAAACTACACTAAATAAAGGGCGTCGATAAAAAGACTGCGGTGTGACTGTTGTTGGTCAGGTTGGCGCACCGGAGGTTCACTCCGGGGCGCGATCCGACTACTGCTGGCCGCGGAGACTCTTGGCTGCTGGCTGTTTCACCCCTCGCCCGGTCCGTCTCTCCTTAGCCCGTAACCTGAGTGCCGCGGACTCCTCCATCGCACCCATGTTGACGGCCAGCTTAGCGCGGACGCCCCGTCAACGTGTGGCCGGCGAACCGAGCACCCCGACCGCAAGTCAGTCCACAAGTCCGACTCGCGAGTGGCCGCGCTACAGGAGACGCCACGCTCCCAGTCGATGGCGAGTGCGCCGCGAGGCGTTGTGGTCGCCATCGGGCACGCCACGCAACCCGCGCTCAACCGTGACGCAAGCTTCGGAGGTTTTGCTCGTGGAGCTTATTTTTAGCCCGCAGATTAGCGATCTCCAGTGGGGCGATTTTTTGACGGTCGTTTCTTGGCAGAGACCTGCACGATTTCAACTGAATGTGTTAAAGAGATTGAAAGTTAAAAGATTCATTCTCATTTTGTCCACAGAATGGCGCGAGTTGATGCAAATGGACATCGAAACGAGCAGTTTGTGTGATATTTGTCTGCGTAACATGCCTACCTCTTGGATCCAACTCCACTTGGCATCGGAATTAGTTAGTTTTGCCTTTCTTGTTCCCAACGAACATTTGCAGTGCAGTGATCGTCCACAGTTGGGTCTTCTATGGACGGCCAAACTGCAAGCAGCTCGTAATGTCGACGTCAATTTTTTCGGAACAAATTCAACAACTTTTCATGTCCTCAGCTCGGCCACAGCTCGTTGGTGGTAGAAGGGTGACGAACATCTGTGGTGACAATAAACTATAAAGTGTCAGCTAAATTAGTTTGAAATGTTTTTCCTAAAATTGTCCAACGTTTTCGTAAGAAATGGATTCCCGGGATCAATTTATTTCTGTTAACTAAGATGATGTGACTTCGAAAATCGAACCGTGAAAAAAAGAGTGAATCCTGGTTTGGTATGTCCTTCCGCCCGACCTTTACGCGAGAGGCTTTTAGTCGCGTCGGTCGCCGCCGGAGAGAACAAATCCATCATTTATCATATTCACCCGGTGCGGGCCCTTTTGTTACACTTCACTCCGTCGGAAGTGGAGCAAACCACGCGCCTAACGGCGACCGGATGTGTGGTCAACGGTGAAACCTCAGCGGCAACTCACTGCATCGTCCGGCAGGATCTCTGGCCATTTCCTAGGGCGGCTTTGAAGCTGTGGAGATTTAAAACCCACCGATGGCGCATTTTCGTGGTGCTTTTTGCGTGGACGCCCGGTAAGCCACACAAAGTCACGCCAACCAACAGCAAGCTCTGGTCACGCGTCCCGTTGGGTTCGTGTCGTGATTTCGGTTCGAGTTATTTTGCCCGAGGTTGCGATTTCCATTTCGATCGTTCTTCACAAACAGGTGCTGTCGGATGATGGATTGACCGTCGTAAAAAAGGCGCACGTTTAGACCACCATGGGGAACGCAGCATGGAAAGTGTGCCGCAAACAATTGATTGAAGAACATTCAATGATTGAATTTTCCTTGCATTGGCCCTTCAGCTAATCACAATGTTTCTATTGATTTGAACATTTTGGGGGACAATAGATTGTTCGTTGCGGATTGGACCACAGAGGAGGTTACGAAGAACACGAATAGTTGGAAAGGTTACGAAGTATTCGCGTAAAGTTGCAGCAGAAGCGCCAAATCGTGGAGGTTAAAATGCCTCAAACCACCGTATGGTGGTGAACTGTTTTTAGGGCCTCGAGCGCCCGTTTCACGCGGAAGTGGCACAAAAACATCCGGCATTAAAGAAAAGCTCACCAAATAGAAAAATGGACGAGGAAGAAGAACTTAACGCAGCCAATAACGCCCAGAAGCACCAAACGCTAGGTTTGGATGGAAAGAATGTCGATGTGACCTTTTGGACGGTAGACAACAACATCGAAAATAACGTCGTGGAGTTACTAAAAAATGCGGAAAATGCAATATATGTGAACTTGATTTGATCGTCCGGAATTGGTTCAAAGGTTCAAGCAAGGTTCATGAGGATTAGCGGAAGCAGTTCTTTGCCTTCTGAAGCCTTCAAGTATTTCAAGAGCTTTAAAACGAGAGTTGTAAACCTTGTTCGCAACCCATTCAAGGTTCGAGCTCGTCTACCGCTCGGCCATACTGCTCTGCAAAGCATAGGTTATGTGCTGGGCCATTTAATTTACAGCACACGTTATTTGGCGGTGCTGCTGCCAGTCGCAATTAGCTCCCAGGCAGCTGGATGGTAAATCGGATGATAAAATTACACTTAATGGAAGGTTGCGATCTTTGCGCCATCATGACAACCTGGCTATCACCTTTCCCGTCGGAAGAACTGCATTGAACTTTCCACGACAGGATATGAGCTGTAATCCGGATTGAAAGGGATCCGCTGGTGATGGCTCTGCTTAGTTGCAACGTAAATGAGTAAAGATAATAAAATAGTTACAACTTTACGCTAACAAAACGATATTTCGAAAGATATTTCGCTGTTTAATGTTAAAACCTTCGCACAAGTCTTATTAAACCGTGCCCCAAATAAACGCAGTTCACGCCTGCCATCTGCAAATCGCGACTGTGCTCGGAATCCCGACTTCTAGTCATCGGAAAGGTGGCTTCCGCAGTCTGCACCGTGCATGACTCCACGGCGAGCATCCAATCCGCAGCATTAACTCGATCAACTCGATGTAATTAGCGCGAGTGGTTGCGGTGACTAAACCGCGAAAGTGATTCAATTTCGGAAACATTCTGGTCCTACCTCAAACATCTCACGCTGAGCTTAGATAATTTGAAGAACAGCGATTTGCGAAAAAAATATTTTTCCATTAAAGAACACTAACACAACATCAAACAGGATGTGGGCACGTATCTGCGGTGATAAAACGAGGTCAGCGCACTTGCCGGGCGGAAGAAAGGGTGATCTTCTAGGCGCGGACGTTTCATGCTGGTCAGTCATGACCGAGATTCCTTTGATAGTATTCGCCCCTCGTGCGATTGCGTCCCAAGCGTCCGTTGGAATTTGTTTAATGTTTTCCCGCAAAAAGTGCAATCAAAAGAAAACTCAGCCACCGGAAGGGAAACTAAAGCGCCACGCTGCAGGACGCTCCCCTTGTCGAGCCTCACGTTGGGATGTGTGTCATCAGTGGGCAGAGCCTCGCCTTCGGGGCAGGGTCCATGGCACAATGCAATGTTCATAAATTTTCGCTCAACCACCCTACGGTTCCTTCCTTCCTAGGGGCCGCGAGAAGCGAGCGTGACAAAAATCTTCGTCGCACCTGAAGGATTCCCTCTGTTTGGCCGACGAGAGGTGAACATAGCCGGGCGGTTCGAGGGCCGCTACAATTTCCAATTCTTTTGTGCCAGGTCATGGGACCTTTTGCATAGTTCAGGTCCGTGTCGCTCGACAGGAACAACTCCCCTTGGAAGCAGAAAGCTGGTCGCTGTAGTGCCTCCGTCGGATCTATTCCTTTGCTTGGCACTCCTGCCATGGCAAGGGAGTGGACATCCTCTCCCAGGGGAGGAGTCATGTGCAAGCCACTATCCAGTCCTACTTCTGACCCTAGTGGTGGTGCATTTTATTCCATTTATGCTTCACTGATTTATGTGTAAATTGCATGTTTTGTTTCCTCGTTTTTGGTTTTTATATTTCACCTTTTGCGGTCAGCTCCAGTAACCCCGACGGATCCGTTTCACACGTCACGGCAGATTAGCGTAGCCCGTGGCTGGTCTTTGAGATAGAGTTTTCATACGATCGCGATTGGCAGACATGGTTTTTATCGTTAAATGATTAAAATTCAAAATTCAATAATGAATTCAGTATACAACATGATACAACAAATCTCCAACGAGTGTTATAAATTGTTTGGTGTTGATCTGCGTTATTGGAAAGCGCTGTTTGCTTTTCGTTTGGTATGTTGTGTTTTGTTCTTATTTGGTCATACGCTTTACACTTAGTGACTATACGACACAGCACTTGACGAAAACCTACCTCGCATTTTCGGATAACCTCATTTCGTGCACTTTTAAATAAAACTGATCCCCAAAACCCGTAATGTGCACACAGGTACCAGCTGAACTCGAAAATAATAATTCTACCTTGTTCAGGGGTCTGTTGCCCTTAGGTCTTTGGTTTTGAACAGCGATAATTACTTTCGTATTTTCGTCAGGTCAAGATAGGTTTCCCGGGACTGGTTGTCACGCAGCCGGCCATGGTTTCCCGATACCCAAAGATAACAACCCCGCCCGCTTAAAACGATCCGTTACGAATAGCACCAGATATATTAAAAATGTCTCTGGTGCAGGCCAAGACCGCGGGGGTGCAGCGCCAAATAAGAAGAAGAAGAAGAAGATGGTTTACAGGTCAAGTTTTATAGTGCAAAAACACAATAAAAAGCCCTTCACGTTATCCTATCCGGTCATTTAGAAGCTACAAGTGGAACAGGACGCTCTGAGGTGATAATTTCTGCACCTATTTTTTATTTACAGTAAAATTACACACGGTAATACATTTACCGTAAAAAAGAAAAGTTGAACAGTATTTTAGTCAAATTAAATACCACGTGCCACTAAATGCCGACATTAAGGCGACGTAAACGGTCAGCTATGGTAAAAATTCCTGCGATAATCATGAATCATCCGACGATTAACGACCTACCAAACGAAGTGAGTGATTTTAGTTTAGGGTTTGTACCGGTAAAGTTGCTTAAAAAGTGTTTGTTTTTGCAGCTGTTGGAGATGATATTTGACCACTTTGACGTAGACGAACTGAAGAACGCATCCTTGGTATGCAAACGATGGTCGGATTTGGCCATTTCGGGGCGGCGAATGGCTCTTGTGAAGCTAGTGCCGAATTTTCCGTGGGACAACGATTTGCTCCAAAGCAACCGAAAATATCGCCACCTTGAGCTCGGAGAAACTAGAAAGTGCTCTGCGCATGTGAAGGAATTATTCCAAGTGTTCAATGTTTGCTCATTGCGCATAAAAGACAGGGATTTATCGCACTCTTCGCTACGGTTGATGTTGCTGGAGGTACCCAATCTTCAGCATTTGTTGATTGTTAGTGAACCAGTTAAAAAGAACAAAATGATTGAACCGCTCCCGGTTATGAGAAAGTTGGAACACTTGGAGATCGACTATGGCCATTCAAACAGTGCACTCCCCTGGCATACGATCGCCCCTTCTTTGCAAAGTCTGAAAATGAGTTGTAATAATTATGATCAGGTGGAGCAGTGGAAACTTTTCAGTGGCCAGTTAAAGCATGTTTATGTTACTCAACTTCCAAGCGAAGACTATTTTTTTACTCGCTTTTGCGAAATGACATTCCCTCTTCTAGAGGAGTTGTCTGTGAAATCGTTATTAGGTCGGGATGGATATGAAGCATCCATTCAACGACATTTTTTGCTTTCGCGGCACGAGTTTTTTCGAAGAACCGCCTCTCTGAGGCGTCTTCGCCTCGATGGAATTGACCTATCTAAAACGTTACTTCAAGACATCACAAGCCACAATAAAAAGTTGATGTCTTTAGAAATCATAGGTGTTCGTCATGAATATGAACGTAACGGTGAACCAGGATCGTTGGAATCCCTGTCACAACTGCCTGAGCTAAGGGTAAGCAAGTAAACCCTCTGTTCCAATGTAATCATATTCAATGTGGTGTTTTCTTGCAGCATCTAAGATTGAAAAATCTGGACACATCAGTTTTTCGCGGATGTGAAGCGCTTACCTCGCTCCAATCTTTGTCTATTAATGTTATAAAGTTTGGCCACAAAAGCATATTCGGATTCGTCGAAGATCTTTTCAAGATTGCACCGCAATTGAGATGTTTGGAATTAGGGTCTTTCAAAATAAGTGAAAGGGCCGCTAATTTCATTTGCAACAATTTCTTGAAACTCACTCGTTTGCAGCTAACATATTCAGAAAAGGTAAGAAGACTCATCGATTGCCATGCCAGTGCCATGTAATCTCGGTTTGATTTTCTTACTCAGGTATCGCGCGATTGTCTCTCCGGAATCGACCAGTTACCGCATCTTTGGTATTTGGAATTAGACTTGATTGCCACACACAGATTATTTACCAGCATCATTCCTCGAAACAAAGTTCGCTGCCTTACACTGCATCTTCGTTATCAAGTAAGTGAATCGTATGAGGTGATCATTGTGAATAAAAATTTTGATCTTATCAAATAGTATTAATAATATTTTCCCTGACTTTTATAGTACGATGAATATGACCTTCTTCGACTGTCGGAAATTTTCTCTCAGCCCGACCGAATAAACTTGATCAGCTGGTGCCACATGAATCTTCATGAATCAACTGTCGATAGGTTACGCAAATTACTTCCGACATGCGTAATAAATACATATGGCTATCTTGTGACCAACGCAGGGAAAAATATAAGTCGGGAGTGGCCCAGAAGCAAAATGATGCCGGTGTGCGAGAAAGAATGGATATTTAAAAATCGCATTTAGAAGTACGACACAGATCATAAAAGCAACAATTTATTCTGAGAAAACGCGCATCGCAAAAATGTTCAGATAGTACGTACGCCTGAAACTGTAATTTACGGAAATCCAGAAACTCCAAATAAAATGATGGTACTTTCAAATGTTACAAACAACGTGTAATCCTATCGTCAAGGGCCAACGATTACTGTGACGAAGCGAGCGATTTAAATTAGCAACCGAGAAGTTTTAGCACGGTGCGAACGTTACAAGCGCGACGCTATCGATAATTTCTGCGAGAATCATGGAGCATCCGACGTTTAACGACCTACCAAACGAAGTGAGTGATTCAGGTAAAGTAGCTTAAATGGTGGATGTGTGTCTTAATGCTGTTGGATATATTTGACCACTAGTGTGCCATCGATGCTTGGATTCAGCCTTTTCGGAGCGTGCTACAATTTTCGTGTAACAAAGATTTGCTCCAAGCTAACCTTCGATCCATTCAACTCATACAAACGCATATATTTCATTCAACATTTATCGCATCATTAAATGGTTGAAGACATGCACTGCCTCTATGTACGTTGATTCTGCATTCGGGAATCATTTTGTGAATCCTTTCGACGGTAGAGCTACGCACAGTGACTAAGGGATATAAATCTAATTTCTCGAGCCCAGGGAAAATTTTGGGCAGTTGAAGAAGATCACCGTCGCTATCCTTGAAGTGTGAGAAAAAAAAATTGATAAGAACATTGTGTTGTAACGATCGTGTCCGGCATTTGCCTGCCTAACTCACTTTCCAATTGCAGCAAAGTGTTAAGAAGCGAACATGGTTACGAGGAATGTGTCGATAGTCCCTGCATTCATCATACGTCCATAATCCCAATTCTCGCAGACGTGGTAAATTAGCAATTCGAGCAAGACCTTCGCCTGTTTCCTGCAAAAGGAGATCAAAAGACTCGGAATGTTTTGTCAGTAAAATACGACTGCAATCTGCCCTTACTTAGAAGACTTACCACTTTTGACCATCTTATTTTCAGACAAGAGAGATTTGAGAAATGTTTGCATATGAACTTTACAGCGCTTTCATTCGTTTCGGTGCCACCAATTCCCAGGCTCTTCAATTGTGGAGCAACTTTGTGGACGTCGCGTAGCAAATCAAGTTGATCGTGTGTACATAACAACTTCACGTAGACTGATTTGAGTGATGTGATCGCTTTACATTTGTAAAAAATGTTTGTCCCAATGTCTCCTCTACATTTCAGATGCTGCAAGAAAGTAGGACACCATCGAATGGGATCAAGTTTATGCACACTTTTACACATGCCACATTAATTGCATACCTTGAGTTTCGTTAGTTTTGCCAGGGACTCGAACGATCCCTTTTCCCAGTTCATTCGACAGTACGGATTGAGGGCAATTGATAAAGCCGTCAGCTGAAGAATGTGGTTCGTGATGACGTTAACCAACGCTTTCGGCTTAGAAACGATGTCAATGCAAAGGCTTCGGAGAGTGGAGTGTCTTTGAATAAAACCGACAGCTATTTCCGGATCGTACTCATACCAATAAAATTGTGAGGTTAAAGACAACTGCTCCAGACGAGGAAATGTTAGTTCGCAAAACCGACAAAAAACGTCCTCTGTACGGCTAACAATTTGCGCCCGTTTCAATTGGCTACTGAAATGGCTGTATACGTCGAACTGTTCCTCAGAATTACAATTCATGGTAAGACATTGCAATGAAGGGGCGATCGTACGTAAATCGAATGCATCGTATTTTAGAATATTATCGCCATTCAACTCCACCTGTTTCAGCTCTCTCATAATTGGAAAACAAGCATTTGGCATGCTCGATTGATCACGCCAATTATTAACCGACAAATGCTGAAGACACGGAGCTGCTAGCAGGATCGATCGAAACTGGTGCATAGTGCCAGGTAACGAGTGAAAATTCAACCTCAACTCCGAAAAACTGAACGCATGCATTAGCTCGATTACATATGGAAGATTCTGCGATGGATTGAAGAGGTAAGCGTGTTTATACTTCCTCTTACTCTGCAGTATATGCTTATCTCCATATAATTTGGGGACGAACAACACTCGACTTATTCGGCGCGCAGTAAAGGCTAGGTGACACCACCGCCGGCACACCAGGGATGCATCCTTCAGGTCGGGCACATCCAGGTGGTCAAATATAATGTCTAGAACCTACAATAAGAAAACTGCTTTCTGAACAACTCAAACAAAGAGACCTGAAAATAGAATCGCTCACTTCGTCCGGTAGATCAGACAAATTCGTCTGCTGGCTGTTCTTTTGTTGTGTGGTGGACATCGTCGGTCGGTCCTGATTTTGAACAACACTGGAGAAAACAAGAAACAACTTGTCCGGCAGACCGGCACAGAACTGTCACAACATTAGAGGTTCTCTACCGTGATGATGCGCGAAGAGATTATCTTGTTGTTTTGCTTTGTGCTTCAAGTCTTCGTTTTACGTCACTCGGCTGTAGCTGTAGCGTAACTCTCCACAAAATTTAGCTCAAATGTAGGTGGAATCTCGGTTGCTTAGCTCGATTCCTAGGGTAATGTTATCTAAACAGGATTTTGTCTAATGTTACCTAAACGGGGAGTCGGCGCGGAGTGTTACAGAAAGCAACAATACAGAACGGAACACAGTGTTACAGAAAGCAACAATACGACAACTAATACCGTCATTGGCAAGGATTAGGATTCTTTAGTAAAGATCGTACGCCCTACAGCAGACGGATTTTTTTAAATGAAAAGCAAACGAATCTTCCAGAATGTTGGTAATAAAATCGGTTGCAAGACGCGTATGCGCCTGTGACCGGATAAATGTGGTAGTTTGCGCAAAACCGGTTTGGGCAAATAGTTTAAACCTTGTAAGAGCCATAAAACCTGGTATGTGACTCTGCCGATGTCTTCCTCAGACAACTGGCCACAGTGATCGAATTCTTTCTCCGCTGGAAGTATCAAGAACCAACAGCAAATCCTAATTCATCCGAAGATTAGCGACTCACCAAACCAAACCAAAGTGAGTGATTTTGTTTTACAGCTTGTTCTGATGATGGATCCGACTATTAGCGACCTACCAAACGAAGTGAGTGATTCTAGTTTCCGGTTTGTTCAGTACAGTTGTTCAAAAAGTATTTATGTTTTTTAGCTGTTGGCGATGATATTCGACCACCTCAGCGTGGACGAACTGAAGGACGCGTCCATGGTGTGCCGACGATGGTCACACTTGTCCTTCTCGGGGCACCGAATCGACCGTGTGAAGCTGGTTGTACGATTTCCGTTGGTCCAGGTTAACCGAAAATATCGTCACATGGTACTATGTGAACCTGAAAAAAACTGCATGAATGTGAAGGAATTATTGCGAACGTGCAATATTTCGTCATTGTTTATACGTCATTCCGATTTATCTATATCACTACGTTCGATTATGCCGGAGGTACCCAATCTTCAGCAGTTATCGATTACGTGTGGGTGCACACGAATGAACGAGATGGTTGAACCGCTCCCAGTTATGAAAATGCTTAAACGCTTGGAGTTCGAATCAACCAGTCTTCAGTTTGATTCATTTAACTGGCGTACGATCGTCCCTTCGCTGGAATATCTCCGGATGAGTTGCAATTCTGAGCAAGAGCTTAATTTATATAGCCATTTCAGTGGTAAGTTAAAAGTTATTTTTGTTACCTATAACATAAACGAGTTTCGGGATCAATTTTGCGATCAGACTTTCCCGTGCCTAGAGGTGTTGTCAGTGAAATCAAGTGCCTCGGGGGGTTATTCAGAAGGAACTACGAACTTTTTTCGAAGACAAACCACTCTGCAACGTCTCTGCCTGAATGGTGTTTTTTTAACCAAAAGGCTGGTTCAAGCCATCACGAACCATAATAAAAACTTGACTTATTTAGAAATCGTATGGACTTGGAAAGATCATGCAATATGGGAAGAAGGATCGTTGGAATCCCTAGCGAAACTGACCAAGCTGAAGGCAAGTAAGCAATACTGTAAAATGCTGTTCCAACGTAATCATATTGAATTTGGTGTTTTCTTGCAGCACTTAATATTGAAAGCACCAAAGAGCAACATTCTAAGCGGATGCAAACCGCTTACCTCGCTTCAAATTCTCCAAATTTATTTTTTGGATACGGAGGATGAGAATTCGTTTGCTTTTTACGAGAATATATTCAAGATTGGACCACTAATCAAGTCCTTAGAATTCGGGTCTATGGTGATGTCAGAAAGTGGCGCTCAATTCATTTGCAATAACTTCACTGAACTTACTCATTTGCAACTGACGTGTACAGAAAAGGTAAGATAATCTTATCAATTTTACTCACTTTATTTACAAAGTACACGTTTGACTGGGTTTCATCTTATTTCACAGAAAACTCGCGATGGTCTCTCCGGAATCGACCGGTTGACCCATCTTCGGACTTTAGAATTACGGTGCGTTGGTGAATTCAGGAACATTCGACGCATTCACCACAACAATGTTCGCTGCTTCACGTTTGTAAAGTTGTTCAATGGCAGGTTCAGTGGCAGGTTGGTGGTAAGTGTGTAATCCATCAGAGGTCAGATGCAATCGATATAAATTAATTATATTATCATATTCATTTATCCCTGGTACGTCAAGGAAAGCGAAGACTATCTTCTACAACTGTCGCAAATTTTTCCACATCTGAAAAAATTTACTTTGGCTATCGATTGCGATTACGCTGATTATGATTCTATTATCAACAGACTACGTAATTTAATGCCAGAATGTAAAATCAGTAAAATCAGTCATTTGGCTAAGAAATTGCCATACGAGTAAAAAAGGATACAGCATTGAAAAGCTGAAGAATTTTCTCAACCAAACTGTATTAGATCAATAACTAAAGGCAAAGGTATGATACTACGAGCGTCTAAAACTGTAATATTTTCCGTATTCCAAGTCCTCGCACGTCCATAGTCTTAGTTTTGCATGTTATTTGTAAGGTAAAATTAGTTTTTTAATAAATAGTGTAAAACACACTCAAAGAAGTACTGAGTTTGCAATATTACCTATACTAAATTGTGTGCCGACAGATGACCAACCAGCGTTGATAGACTCAAACCAATCGATGGACATAATTGGAATTGAACTGTGGTCGACTTTTTTTTCGAAATCAAAACTGACGAGAGTTTTGCGAGAAGCGTTAGGTTTCGCTGCGGTTAGAAAAGAATTAAATTGATTAAAACTAATCAGCGAATTCGTTCAACGTTATTTCAATTGATTTTACAGTTTGGATGCATTAAGAAATTTGATCCGTCACTGGATAACGCTGTTGGTAGATCGTTTGGTATGTTGTGTTTTGTTCTTATTTGATCATATGCTTTACACTCAGTAACTATACGACACAGCACTTGCCAAATCCTACCCCTCATTTTTGGGCCACCTCTTTTTTGCATTTTTAAATAAAACAGATTTTCGACAGATCAAGATAGGTTCACAGGTCCAGTTTCAAAGTGCAAAAACACAATAAAAAGCTATTAAGAGAGTGTAGCGGCGCGGCGTCGACAATCTTGGCCCGCGAAGGTGGGCCAAAGGGGAGTGTTGTCGCGTCGTCCGCACAAAAAGGAAGGGAGTGGGAAAGGAGTGGGTGGACGGGATTTTCGCGGTTAGCGATGACTAGAGCGGGTCTCGCGCTAAGGCGTTTGCCGGTCTCCGTATGGAGGCTAGCCGCGGGTGTGGGGAAAGTTTGGGGTTGATCGGGTATTGGAGTAGGGAAGTGGGTCTCGTTCCTTAGTACCTTTCTCGGAGGATCTCGAGGTCGGAAAACTAAGTCACGAACGGACGGTTACTTAGCTACACAAATTACACGAGGACACGTTTGGGTTGCGTGAGCTAATGTTGATAACTGACTGACCCTTTATTCTAAGGTTTCTTAGGATTATATATGGTTACATGGTTTGGGTTTAGCCAATCAGAAAGGCCGTTCTATTTTATTGTGCATCGTGGATTTAGATGATCACTTGCTTATGAGTGAAAGAGCCAAATATTGTTTCCCTGATCTGTTTCTGACCTGTTCGATGCTTGGGTTTGTAACGGTTTTTCTCAGGCTGCTAGCGTCCTTTTTAGGATCCTTTTTCCTGGGAACTGTTCTGAAGCTAAATTTATGATCGGACTGTACTTGCACTTGACTCATATTTCTGGTGCGTCGCTGATCCTGCGCATCGTACATGTTCTCTAGGATTTTCCTTATTCCTGCCTTCGTAATTGGATCATGTTTGAAGTGCGTCGCTGATCCTGCGTGCATGGTGCATGTTCTCTATGATCCTTCTATTAATGCCTTCGTAATACAAGTGTTTCCAGATGCGCGCCTAAGCATGCTTTACATGTAGATTCCTGCTCTGGCGACGTCTGTTTAACATTACTTTTTAGTTAGGTCCTGTTCTGAGTCTTCCCGAGAGACATTTATGGCCTGGTTATTTATGGTTTTTCTATGGGATGAGAACGATGCGCGTTTCCAATTCCCGTGGGCTAGTTCTTGCGATGGAAATGAATGCTGCGTTCGCAACAGAGAGCGTGGTTTTGCGCAGTAATCTGGATATACGTGTGTGCTTCGTGATGGTCAAATGAGAAGTGACAAATACTTTATTGACAGATGACATATCGATGTTGCTATAAAGTAACGTTATAATGAACGCTAACGGTTGCTATATTCCAACACTACTCTTTTGGATACCTTAAGAAATTTGATACAAACTCGCTCTTTCTGCGCCAAAGTGGTTGGTCGCTCGTCATCAGTTCCACCCCAGCAAACGCAATCCTCGGGATGACCACAACGGAAAGTGCAACCCAAGGCAAAAACCCCAAACCAAACCCGGCTACAGCACGAATTTGTGCATGTTTGTATTCAATAGCCGCTGCATAAATTAAAGCGGGACCAAGGTTGAAACCAGAAACACAAAAACTGCAACTGGTGCTTGCGGCATAAAATGCTTTCACCGAAACGCAAGCATGTTGCTTTGCATGCTGCTCCGAGGGCTACAGATCAGCAGACACCAATCACCTTCTGGGTTGGTCAGTGCGCCTTGTTTTCGGGGGCCGAAGAATAAAATCTGTTGTTCTCCAATTTAACCAAAAATCTCTCATCTCTGTGGATTTGCATGAGCTGCACGACAATGAGCAGAGCTGAGGGCAGATAGGCGAGACTATTAACTAAGTTTGTTGACAGATATTTTATTACCGTTAGCCAAAGGTAGTTTGAATGACGTGGCTAGTAAGTGAACATTTTGCAACGCAATGAGGAGGCCAAATTGTACCGAGGCAATGGAACGTTGAAAATGGGCCAACGGTTTGTGGCACTAGAGTCACCCAGGGACTCCACTTTCACAGGCTGTTTGACTAATCCTTCGCCAAGGATTTCGCCAAATGCTAATCGAACGGCTTTGAACCGGGGAATCGAATCGAATCGAAAGGCAGCAAAGTCCCACCACTCAACAACAAAAGCGTTGTTTCGATGACTGCCGAGGTGTTGCTGTGAATAGGGCTCGGAATCGAAGAATGGCTATTGAATTGAAACGCGATCAAGGGTAAAATGCTGGCGCAGTGGCTCAGTCTCGAGAAGGTTTTGATTGGCCTGTTCGCAGGTTCTAAGGCCTGGCCTCTTAGAACCGTGGCGTACCATTTGTGGGGAGCAGTATATTAGCGTGACTGCTCATGCAAGGAATGAGGATGTAATTTCGCTTTTCCTAACCTCCTGCGAAAGGTGACGGCGATAATGATGACCCGTCCCCCATCGGGCGAGTCGATGGAGTTCCGACTGTCCTGATTCCCTAGGCGAGGCGACAGGGCAGGTGTTGTGTTCTTCACACGCGCACGCTACGAAACGATGGCGCGTTGTAAATGTGTCTTATCGAAAGCCGAAAGCGGACACCCGGTTCGAACGGAACGGCAACGAAAAAAGAATTGCGATGAAAATTCCAACCACGAGTTTCGATAACTTTCCCACCCGCTCGTGGTCTCGTGTCTGAAGTCAGTTCTCATTTCCCTGTGAGAGGGTCAATATGTCGATGTTCCCGATGCCATCCTGTCGGGAGGCGCCCTCGAGTTGGCTGGCCTGGCGCGCGTCACAAGCACCGGAAACGTGACACGGGCCATAACGGCCAGAACGGCGGGCATCAACATGGTTCCGAATTTCAATTTACGGCGCTGGTGGCGGCGGCCTCGGAAATTCGCCATTCGTTGCGATTTTATGTCGTGCATGGTGCGCGCCGGTGTTCGCGATGTCAAGGAAAAATGCTTGCATGCGCCGGGACAGCGAAAGGAAAAAGAAGGCCTGAGAAAGGAAGCCTTGGGCTGTTGTAGGTGCGCATATCGCCCGCCACATGCGAACACGGCTCATGATGATGTGGTCATGTACGTGATGCCACCGGGATGCAATGTTGACAGGCCATGGCAGGAAGAGAGCTTCAGGTTTCTGTGTTACAACACGCGTTAACCGTTCTACGGAGACCACGAGGGCCGTTTGGCTTCTGTGGACATTGTCGAGATTAGCCTAATCTGCGTGTAGCAGCTCAACAGCTACCGATACTCGTAGCGTAAACTCTTTGCAACTTCAGATAGTATAGGGCAACTTTTTGACACCGATCACGTTATTAAGATGGGAATAATCGATTAATGCAGATCACTCTGCCAAATTTGGCTGATAAGCTCTGATTGGCGAGTTTAAACGTTATGTTTTTTGTGTAATTTCAGCGCTCTATTCAATTTTTGCCTCTATTCTAAACATTCCAACCAACAGTGGTATCTAGAATGGATACCCCGTTGGTATACAGGCCATTCCAGGAAATGAATACCTTTTGGAGAGTGGTTGGTAAATCATAAATTGTGACTGAGCCCGGGACGGTCCGGTTATGAACATTCGAGTACGCATTACAACCGACATGGTTGCTTCTAAGCCATCAGGACGTGGGGTAGTCGGTTATAGCCCGTGTTGAACGTAAGGAAGACAGGACTGGCCGAGGGACCATCTTCTCGACGCATTTGAATTAATAACACCCGACCAAGTTAAGACTGGATACTTTCGTGTTTAATTTATTGTCACTAGAGCTGGCCAGTCCTGTGTACAGGGCAGTCCTAGGCCAGGGCAAGGCAGGGCAGGGGATATGAGAGTTACTTTCGTAGCATCAGTCATTACGATTAGTTTGGTATGAAAATGTATTCGTCGGATGGCCGCTTGACTGGAGAATGCAGATTTTCCGTGTGCTTTCTACGATTATTATTCGCCCGAAAAGTATACTGAACATATGAGTTTTGGAAAGGAAAAGGTACGCTATATTCTCTACTACTAAAAAAAACATTGATACTTTTCGGATAACCCAAAAGTTCCCATAATTATGATTGCAAAATCCACCACACCACAAATGTGGCAACTACGAGAGTCACTTTCCGGTGAGGCTCGAATCCCCCGTTCGAACGAAGCATCACGTCCATCTGATTATGTTTCATTTTATGTGTATGTGCAAAGTTTTCCGAAGACTACGGGCACAATCGGGGGTGGGGCCATTTCCTTCGGGGAATTCTGTAAATGTTATTAATATTGCAAACTACAAACCGACCGGATGTCGGTTGCAGTATCACAAGCTTTCCCCCAGAACCGAACCGAGATATGGTTGGCATCGCGTGGCATCCTTAACGCTGCAACGACCGTAAGAAAGGTGTAACGGAGCATACCTTCCGGCGCTGGCCGCCAGAAGATTATTATAAAGCATACAAATGTGCGGTGGCGTTCCCTTCGGACGGAGCCACCGATCGCTATCTCAGCCCCGTGCGACGGTGGAACCTGAAAACTTAGACCGTGAATGAATCGTGCCAGTAATCGGGCCGGAACGGAACGGCAACGCTGTTGCAGGAAGTGGAGTGAACGTTGCATGTTCACTCGCTGGCCGAGTGCATTCCAAAGGTGTTCCGTAATTTACGGCTCCTTTGGACGACGAGTTATGCTCGAGCTTAGAAGCTCGCGCGTTGGGTGCCATTTATTTTTCCCTCGCTTCCACGCGGCTCGCAGATTCACGATGGCACAAATCGCCACAGTCACATCTACGATTAGTGGCAAGGAAATTACTTCTCCGGCCGGATGGCCGGAGCTTTTGGCCATAATTTCCCGGACTTGCCCTCCGATGGTACCCGAGCACAATTTCATCCGACGTCGTCGTCGTGTCGAGGTCAACATTTTAAACATATTTTTAACGTCGATTTGGGAAAGTCGGGAGACCGCGAGGTGTTTATGGTTCGTCTACCAGCCTACCTCCTTGAAGCGTTGCGGTAATGGCATGCAGAATTTCAATGAATTCCACTTCCGGCCTGCTCCCCTCGGGACGGAGCTGGCGTCCCGTGCGTGATTATGGCTAAATGGTTCACAATGTTTTTCAGGCTCGGCGCCGCGCCCGCGAAGGGAATAAATTAAAGTCCGTTTCGCGTAGGCATTTTGTGCACCGATCACCGGTCACCACGGCAGGAGCAGGAGCCACATTAGCATACAGTGTGTGGTCCGTCTGGTGCGGTGACGTGCACGCGTCACCTCTCACGCACGACTTCGTTCTCCGTTCGGCACCCGGTTTGAAGCACAAGTATTATTTTAATTTCCCTAGCATGTGGACGAATCAACACTGGTTCCGTTCCTGGCCAAAGTGAAACCGACAGCCACTCGTTTCGTGTGCGCCAAAATTAACAGTCACGCCATCGTTGGTGGCGGGCACCGAGCGGGAACCCGCGGGAAAGTAATTGTATTCAAAGTGACAAAATGTAATAAATAATTACGGAGTAGCATAAATTGACAAAAGGTCGTACGCCGGCCGTGATTCCCGGTCGGCATCGTGTGCACACATGCGGCCGGAAACATTTGCCAAGGAACACACAGCGTGTGTCGGTCCTGGCGGTTGAGAATTTTGAATTAGTGACCTGGCCGTAAACTGCATATTGTGAAACACGTGGAATCGGTAGCTACAGGGTTGTGGTGACAATAAGTGGTGAGGCTTCAACAGTCTAAACACATTATTGGTCATACTTATACTGAGCCTCACAACTAAGCATTGTCGGCAAGTTTCGGCCAATCAGCGCTGATCACTGATCAATTATCGCCATCCAATAAATGTCGTTGTTGAGCATTAATCGCCATTGATTGTTATGAAATCAAATGGTGTAAAGCGTTGCTGTTGCGTCCCTTAGTGAAGAAGGTTTCAAATACTCGAATGACTCGAACATGATGCATCACAGCATGAAGGAAGAAGTCAAGCCACTACAACAACGTTGTGAAACGATAAGAAGCTCGTCACGTTGGTAGGGCTGATAGCAACGTAACACATCGTTAATTGGTGGCTTCTTCGGCCACAATTAAGCTAATCAAGTGATGAATATTTTTATCAAAGTCTCATTACCACAGCACTCCCGCAACAGTGTTGCGTCCGTTGGCACAAAACGCCAACGCGCTTGGTTCAGCATAATGATGTTGCCGTTCGCGCGACATACTGACGCTGGGGCGCTGGAAGTGGGGTTTAATTGGCGCTGTATAGGGATTGATGTTGCGGTCCGGGGTTCACAGTGTAATTAAGTGGTATATTTTCGGATATTAAGGACGTGCTTAAAACGAATGACAGAGCTCATTTAAGGGAACCGAATGATCGCAGAGCGCAGACACTTGGCGGAGTGCTCCGTTTATCGCCCATTTTCGGCGCGTTATTTGGCGGGTGAAATTGCCTGACTGAAATGGAAGAACATTTGGTGGTTTAATTAAAATTTTGGGCTCTCCAGTTTTATAGATAAACGTGTAATATACTACTGTGGGCGAAAAAATATTGGAAATTTGATTCAATGGAAAAAAATCCACGGGGTTCAATGGAAAAAAAATCCCTAAACGATCATCAGTTACTGTGGAGCGAGCTTACATAAATAGAGAGTGTTTGCAATTCAGACTAAGCTTCAGAGTACAGAAACAGTCAGTTGCCGGATTGTTTTTCTTTTCGAAAGTAGTATCCTTTGAAAACTTCTAATAAGGTGTGTGCAGCAAAAGGGGAATCGTCTGTCGGCTTGGAGCACAATCTAAAGTGTTTACGCATAACCAGGTCGTGGGGTGTGAATTTCTACTACGGATTAACGTGCACATAAGTCGTAATAATGAGTGCAGAGATAACCATTCAATTAGTACCATACCCGATGAGGAACTTCTGCATGGACGTTGTTTGTTCATCTGTCGGTTTGGTTGAGTGTGCAAACAACAACATCTTTGTTGGACGTTTCGGTCGTTAGTGCCACAGAAAACAGCTCGAAAGTAGAGTAAACATGTTCCTCCACAATGCTTCGATCCGACGGGATCCTAGGGCTGACCGCCGACACTGGCCACCATCGCTCGCCGCCCAATATCTTTTCTATATCTGGCTGGAAAGGGCGATTCTGTGCGACCACTATTTTTTCCACGACGCTACGGCACAGTCCCTGCGTAGGGCTATATTGGCCTCCCAGGATCACCGTACGGGTTTTCACCGTAGCCGGAAACGGTGAGCGCGTGAAAACGCAGCCAACACGGCCAGAGTCCCGAAGGGACCCGTTCACCCCGGGAGCCGTCGTAAGAAGCTTTACTTTCGGGAAACAGGCGGCTGAAAGGCGGCAAACCGGGGAATGGGCCACGGATTGGGTTACCGTGTCCGGTGCGCTGAAAGAAAATCAATTCCGTCGGCTAAGCCCTGTTTTATTGGTTTGGTTGCCGATTGTCTGAACGTCGTCGGAATCGCTGAACGGTCATTTTGGTTCAGGTAAATGGTGGTGGGTGGCAGTTCGATTTCAGAGGTTTTGTTTTCTCGATCCTTGTGTAGATAGTTGGAGCATTTAGCTCTCTCAAGCTCCAGGGGGTTATCTTGTAAGTGTTTGTCTTTCTTTAATGTGCACGTGCCTATGGAATGAAATGGACCTGCTTTGTGATGGTTCTGCTTTGTTTATTTTCAAGCAAAAATGAAATGTTTAATATTAAAATATTCTTGTAATTCTTCCAAAAAGGGTTAATTTAGCCGGCAAAAGATGACACAGTCCGTTACTTGTACGTGAGAATCGGCCGGCTTTTAGTTAATCGGACAGTTAATTTGTAATTCCGTTTGTTCCGCTTTCCAGCAATTAGACATCGACCGTGGCTGGGCTGCAATTCATTCGACGACCTGTAAAGGATGGTATGCCCGCAATTCGCGTGAGGATTCCTTCATTTTATCGCAGCAAAATACAGCAAAGTCAGCGTTCCGTGTTCAGCCAATCCCCGGGTCGGGTCGTGGTAATTGCGCCGCGCTATACTGGGCTGCGAGAATCGTTGTGCCATTGCGAGACTGACAGGGGTTTTTTTCCACATACCTCTGGCATATTTTTAGCAACATGTGCTTCATACCTGAAGGAGTAAAAGTATTTCTCGAACACATTCCGCAGTTGATGGTGTGTGCCGTGCAATTACAACGATACGCTCATCGCAGCCCCGCTAACACTGTGTAACGGGGTTTCGCGAATGCGCTTAAAGTGAGCAAAGGATCGGGGTCCTTTTTGGAGTCAGCAGATGCTGATTATCCTGGCTTCGGTTCCAGTTTCGTTTCAAATGAATTGATAAAATAGGCCAGTAATTCCCATTGCAATGAAGGTAAATTTAAAGATGCAATTTTATATACAAGACCTACAGACATTCTTGACCGTATCTGATTGAGCCCCTAGAAGCTCTCTTCCTCGAAGTCCTTCCACCGTAACAGGATGATCCTTGTACTTTCTGAGGAGCATCCGTCAGCTCGTACTAACTTCCATCCACCGCAAATCAAAGTATGCTGTGTAGACGCGTGATCGTTGGTGAGTGTTGTGCGTTGCTAGCACAAAAGTTGATCGTGGTGTCGTTTATCTGCTTTTTTTAAATATTTTGCAATAAAAATAGCTCAAAGTGATCGAAGGTATCGTAATGGCAACTATCGGGTTTTTATAACATTTTCGGAACACTCATTTGACATTTGCCTACGTTGCTTAGACCAGGTCTTGGAAACTCTTTGGATAGGAGCGAGAGCAGCACTGGAAAACGTTTTGTATCGTTTGTGGTGGTTATTTTTTCCACAACTGTCCTCTTCTACCATCAATCATTAGACACTGCTGCAAAAAAGAATCATCTTACTTCTCGGGGTGGTAACAGAAAAAAAAAACACGAAACCGACTCCTCGAGCGAGACCCGGAACAGACGCGGAAATCCCAGCGCCTCCATTGAGCACCATACTCGGTTCCGGTCTAATTTATCTTGCGCCTTCATGACACTCCACTTCGCCCCTGCGACCCGCCGTGCTGTGGTATTTGATGAATTTCCTCATTGACGATCCTTGTTGCTGGTGCATGTTTTCCGCGTCTTCGTCCGTTCACCGCGTGCTATCCACGTTTCGTGCTTCGTTTCGTTGATTACAAACTTGTTTTATTTTTTCGGTACTAGGATTCACAAACTCCGGGCCCGGAAAGACACGTTCCGGCGTGACGCAGCCGTGTACGGTGTGCCATTTTACGTACGTACAGGTATTTCTGTACTCTCCTCGGCGTTTCTCGCATGCGAAGCGGGTCTAGCACGAGCCGCTCCATTTAAGGCGTTCGTAAGTAAATTAAATTTTCCAGAAATTCCTCGAAGCGTACAGTATTTTTTTGTGGGTCGAGTTTGGGTGAGCTGTTTTTAGGTTCATCTTCACTTTCGTCTGGCCGATCCGGGTGTTAAAGTATGGACCCAGTTTCTTCGAACCCAGCAGCAGCAGCAACAGCAACAGTAGCTCGAGGTAGTTCGGTTAAATTGGAAGCCATTGGGCCTGAGTGCTTGAAAAAGGAAAAACAAAGAAACAAAACAGAACGGTAATTGTGAAACGTTGTAACACTTTGGGGCTCTTTTCGAACTAAGGACTCAAAACTGTAGGTAGAAGTTTAAGATAGTCGCCGTTTCCAGGCGGAGGCTTCGTTTACTGTCTACTCGAGCTCATTTCATAGGACAGGATGTGCTCTCAAGTGGATCGGGAAAAAATTAAAGTTCTCAACATGTTGTTAACGAGACACAGTAGTATCTTCTAAATATTAAAGTTCTGTGAAACTACCCGAAAAATAATTCTCAACACCCAATTATCCAATCGAATCAAATCAACGGTTACTACGATTCCACTCCCTTGATAATTGAAAATGTAAACTGAAAGGGGATAGGAGATAGAAATTTATTTTCTTGTCACGTTCAACCACGGCCATCGCGGACATCCTTCAACAGATAATTAAAGCCATCGTTTGCCAAACCCGCCGTGGTGTCCTTAACTACAAACACATTTCTCGGCCAATATTTAGACAGCTTGTAATACAATCAATATCAATCAAAAGCTGACGTTTGGCATGCCCCGTAGACGCTGCCGAATACTTCGGTCCGTGCTTGATTAGCATGCGGCATAAATCTGAATCAGGACGCCTACAGCTCAGCCACAACCAACAAAACTCCTGCCGGTACGAGCAAAATTTTACAACATTGTCCTTGTGCCTTCTTTTTTCGATGGTGCTGGTGTTTATCATGTTGTCCCGGTCCCCAGTTGTTTGTGTTGTGGACTCGTGACGACGACTCATAAATAAACATCGAAATTACCGCGGTGCCACGGTGTCGATGGATTAGTGCCAAAGGACACCACGAGGTTGTTCCTCGAAATTTTAATTTGTTTTCTACCTTTGGCGGTGTCCTGTATTTTTTGGGGCTTCCCAGGTTGTGGTAGCGATTATTCGAATAATCATTAATAATTCAATAATTTTTTACTGATAATTAATCAGTCGAAAAACCGTGTCCGTAGGTAGTATGTAACGAATACAGCGTTAAAAATTTTACGCAAATAAAAAGTTGAACATGCCAGGGAAATATTAAAGCGGATATTTTAAAGCATTGGCCGATAAGTAATTTTGTAGTAGTTCTTCAAAAACAACAATTAATAACGCTCTTAGCGCCAGGAAAAGTTTATGTAACGGACTGCATTGCGACCGATGTATTCGGTCGCGGAACGTCGCAAGTTGAAACATGCTGGTTCCATATCTCTTAAAAAGTTCATCTTGGAACTGGCAAACACAAAAGCGGCTTCCAGTGTTATGGTGCGGGTCAATGCTTTGACCTCACTCGCTTCATTTATCGTACAAAGCTTTGGAGGAGGTCAAGAAGTGACATGAATATCGCGCTTCCGTTCCACGTCCACACACACTCTGGACCACTCTGTACGCAATCATCAATCATTTCGCAATGATGGATTCCTCTCTTTGGGCGGATGCTCCTCGACGCAACGGTTCGGGGAACGCTCATGCCGCCGGCAATGGATGTTTAATTCCACTGACAATCGGGAGGTTTTGTTGTATTTATGCGAGCAGAAATGTTACAATATTCATCAAAGCGTTGGTCTATTAATCCGGCCGTATCTCGGAGGTGGTGCTGCGTGCTACCGTCCCAAGAAGGGCACCGCCCTTCGATCCGGGCAGTGGTTTTGTTATATTTGATTATTTCATATCACTTATTGACACACTTCAAACGTGGACACTATTCAAACAGCGAACCAATCGAACGCGCACTTAATCCGGTAAGGCCTGTGGTGCGCTTGTCGCAGCCTAGAAGGAGCACTTTGGCTGAAGTGTGTTGGAAGATTTAATTAAATTGGTCCAGGATTTGATGGACGTGTAGCGAGCGGAACCGTGGGCGCCAGTAAGCTCTTCGAAGTGCTCTGGTTCGCGGTCTTTGGGACAGTTTATAGTTTCCTGCGTGCTTGCGGAATGGCTCTGTTGATATTTACCCTTGACCGAAGAGAATTGTCATTGAAGTATCGGCACAGTATTGTTGGCCAAAGGGAATTGCTCTTCGCTCTTCATGCTCTGCAATGATGGGATGTAGGGTATATCGGTGGAAGATACTTTATAGTGGTACTTGCACAAGACTTGCCTGAGAGCTGGAGCAATTTGATGTAATTTTATAATACCAATCTAAGTTTATTTCAACAGTCACTCTCCATGCCTAGAGTCCATGATATGTATAATCAAGATAATGTAGCAAGCAGGGGCTGCTCAATCTAAAATAAAATAATCGAATGGAGTGCATCATTGGGGCTTACGCTCAGCAAAGCCTCTGGATAGTTTCAGTTGTTGGAAAGGGCAACAGACCTTCTGATTCTGATCACTTATGATGCGGCATTCGGAAGTGATCAAATGAAGAGCTCGATTCGAGAATTGACTCTGACATTTTTCGACGACTGAAGAGCTTTATTTACAATCTCTATGCTGATCTTATTGGGACGTTTATGAATGAAGAGTGTCCAGGCCTAGTGATTGTTCTATGGTTTTATCGTTACCAATGTTGGGCGAGAATAATCAAATAGTAAAAGTGCAATACGCTGTCAACCGGAAAATGGTGCCCATTAGAACTAAACATTAAATTAATGTATAAAAAAACGCATTAAAAAACGAATATCAGAGATCCGGCCACATAATAATTAGGCGCATTTTTATGCGGGTTTTATTGGAAACTTTCTTGTCAACTGACCCGAAGAAGAACCGGAATCTCACGTTGCCCACAGAAGCAATGCAGATTGTAAAAGTATCGACCGATCGATATGTAAAGGATCGACCGATGGCCGACGGGGCCGTTGTAATTTATGGATGAACTTTGATTCACGTTTCCTCAGGATCGTTACGATGATCTTCATCGTCATCCGAATCGTCCGAGAAGGTGTCTATGAAACCAAGTTAGTGCAATAAATGCATGAAGTTACGCCATTCTCGAGGCGATTGCATTGGACCATCCCAATCGTAGGTGTTTTGGCCGACATGTACTCGGGTTTTTTTTTGCTTCAATGGGACGGTGACCGTATATCATCCTCGGGCATTCCTTGTAAATGTAATTATTATGCATAAAGGATTATGGCAGCGGAAGAAAGGAGAAGACGTTGTCCGCTATAGTCAGCTTCTGACTTTGTATAAGAAAATAGCAACATTGTTTTTCCATGAAGTTTTCTGGATTCTACTTCTATGCTAAGTTTCCCAACACTAAGGGCAATATTAAATGTTTTAATCTATTTTCTGCCACTTCAAGCCAATGGTCTGTCGAAGCGACAAACACACGAGGGTTGCAAGTGATAAATTTGCCGATCACCGAAGAACAGATTGCTAAAGGTCGTCCCCCTTACGGAGGTCTGCTCTCCGTCCAACAAACCAAGAGGTCCATGAATGTAACCGATGCTTTTGGTCATCTTCGGGCTCCTTCTTTGACTACGTCCTCGAAGGAGTAGCCAAGAAGTAGAACGCATCCCGCCGGAACAGACCTGGAAGAGAGCGAAAAGATGATTTATGTGTGTTATTAGTTTTCATGGCGTTTCCAGCATCGGGTGCTGCCACGAGTGGTTCGCAGATTGCCCAGTAACTTTGCTTCGGCTTTCTGGGCAACTTCACCTACCACTGTCAGTGTATGTCCTAGGTGCCGAGCTCCACGATCAACTTCTGATAGTTGATGGAGAGAACTGACGAATATGGTGGCGAAGTTGATTGAGTCCCCAAAACTCCCGGAACTCCAAGGAAACTCCAGGATGCATTCCAGGTCGGTTAAAGTCCGGATACTGGCGCTTCAATTGATCACTCGTTTTACTTTCGTGACGTATTCTACGTGGTGAATGTCCGCTATTTTTAGCGCCTAGTTATCCGTTATTTTTAGAGTCTTTGAACAGAGTTCCGTAGATAGCACCCCCCGACGACCGTAAACCAGATGATGGAAAGCACCTGAGCATCTCTCACCTTGGGCGACACCTCTAATAAATATTCATCGATTGGGCGCTTGCCGCCACCGAGCTTCGTGCCACTTTCCGTAGGGTCAATCAATCAACGTTTGTCGATGGCCGGTGACGGTGTGGATAGCCGGGGATAGATAGATTGAATGGTTCTGGTTTTGGTGGCGTAAAAGTTGTGCCGGATTTTTTGCCACAGTTTTAATGCAAATGCTTCCCAAGTGCTGGCCACCCGTTTCGAAGGGTTACCCAGCAGCCCTTAGGGTCGATGGGATGAATTATTGAACTCTCGGTGCTCGGATTCTCCCGGAACGGATAACTCAATTTGTGCCGCTGTGGCATCTTTTTATCATATCGCCCAGTTATGAACACAGCCTGGACAGAAATCAATAGAAACAACAGAGGCCTTTTTATGCCCCGGGCCTTCTGCGTAAGGGGTTTGCGGGAAAAAGTTGTCGGTTGGCACGAAACGATTCCTTTTACGTGCCACGCTAGTGGCAAGGAACGTTTCCTTCATTAGCGATGTCACTCGCGGCGACCGAGGAATGAGACACGCCACGGATCGGGGCTTGATTGGGGCAGGATAACGCTTGTTGCGCAATTTCTGGGCAGAAAGGGGGCGCCACCTGGACGGGGTTTGGGGAGAAGAAGCGCATAATTAGGGAAAGCCACCGAAGCTGTTGTTTGTTTGTTTGTTTCGCTCCTCGACCTCGGCAGGATGGCCTCTCGGGTTCTCGGGAAGTTTGCGCTGATGACGAATTTGCATGATTTATGTTGCCGCTGCCCTCGGCCAACGCGCTATCGGTTCAGCGTTGAGCAGAAAGTGTCGCTGTGTTGTTAGTACTCTAGTTGTAATGCTCTCAAAATTCATCTAATTTTGTTGTTATTATTTTGTTATTTCCAATCCAGAAGCCATTTCTAACCTAAGATATATGTTCAAGGTGCTCCTCCACAATTCGCTTTGGCGATCATTCGATAATGTTATGCTCTGAATTTTGTAAAAGATTGTCGATCACCCCAAAGGATCGCAACATTCCCAACGAGTTGTTAGCAAACCCATCTTACATACATGTCCCGTCCGCGGATGTCCGCGCCCCGGGGCGTGGGCTTACTAATGGGTTAGCAACATCGAGCATCGTCACCCTGGAGCCCAGCCTCAAGCTGTTGACGGTTCGTTTTCCTTTCCCGTCACGTTCCCGACGGTGTCTGCCTCAAGCACCGTCAAAGATCGCTTCGGTAACGCGGCCACCAGCCGGTGGACCCGCTTCTTGCGGTCCGCGGCTGTCTATTTACACCTCATTTTGTGAATTTCTTCACCCGTTACCCCTGTGCAGCCCGTTTGACGTGAATGGAACCGTTCGCAACCGGAAGCTGAAGCGATGCTCCATTATCGACTCCGAGGAAACCGAAAAACAGAACCAAGCTGAAGCAGAGAATGGCTTCGGCGCGCGTTTTCGAGATCCCAGTCTTTCCAATTGGCTGGGGATTGGCCCAGGTGGGGTGATGATTGAATTTGCATAGATTTTCAGGCTAATTTAATGGAATCGTGCCACGCCACGCCATGGAGAGTACCACGCCGACCGCTCTTTTGGGACTTTCTGGACCGAAAGCTGGCCTCTTTGTTTGGCCCATCACCATGACCGGACCGGGCCCCGCGGTCGGTGGGCGGGGAGTGGTCTGCGGTGGAAAATAAATGCAGGAAGTGACTCGCTCCATTCACCTGCCAGGGCGCCCGGCGCCCGGGATGGGCGCTCCTCCTGGGAGAACGAATGGATAATGATGCTATTAGGCAAACATTCAAGTCGATCGGCTTCGCCGGTCGGTCCAGGATCTGCGCACCTTTTTCTCGATCCGATCCACCTTCGTGCCGGCGACGGCGGCGAGGGTCTCATCTATCATTTGCATAATGGGTGGAGCTTCACCGAGCCGTTGTGGAACTCCCCGGACCGGAGTTGGTTGGTGAAGCAGAACTTCAGAGACCGTCTCAAGACGGAAGACGGACCGACCGACCGACCGACCGATGATTGCGAGGTATCGCTTTCAGCGACAGCCCTTTCCGCCTCACGAGTGCTAGAGTGCTGCTGGGTGCTTTCATTACTGTCGGTGCCGGTGCCGCGCCGGTGCAGCGCCCACGGATTAACGAGTGGGCTTTTCTTTGAATTGAGACTTTTTCTTAAAGCGCGTCCGGGCGAGATAAAATAAGAAACCGGACCGGGAGTAAGCACTCCCGGTGGTCAGGTGAACGGGCCGGGGGTGGACCCGGGGGCTAGGTAAGCAGCCGGCAAAGGATATCATCGATAGCCCGGACAACGACGCAGCTCCTAAAAGGATTTGAATAAAGGAATCGCATTAGGCACTTGCTTTTCGGAAGGAATCCCCTAAAGGCGCCACGGACAGGTCTTGGAATTTTCGGACGGATACCGACCCACCGTTTGGCGGCTGGCGGTCGGGTATCCTGTCTGTGAGCTGAATGTTTGAGTGGCCGGGGCGCTGAAGTGTTTGTTTAACAACGGGCTGCCGAAGTTGTGAACAACTTTGATGTTTAAGGTTTGAACGCCTTCCGCTGTCGATTGATCGATTTAATCCGAAGCTCCAAAAAGGGGGAATTGGTTTTACTACACAAAACTGACAAAAATCACAAAACTTCTTTAATCCAATAATGAAAAGGTTGCCCCCGGGGGGCCAGCACAGCGCGGAATGGAATCGAGTTCAACTTCCCCAAACAACAAGTTGTTGAAATGTTGGAAACGTTGTCAAAAAAAAGGCTGAACCTCAACATGGCCCCAACATAATTGAGACAACCATAAACTTTCACCATGCAGGCGTCATTCACTTAGCTTCCGTGTACTTCACCAGCTGCTGGCTACTGGCCGTTCCCCAAACCCAAAGACCGACGTTTCCAAGTTAGGGGTTAGGGCCCATCCCGCCGGTGTGTGGTGTGTCGAGAATTTGTCTCCAGAGATTCATTCGCAAAGCCGTAGCCGTTCAGAGGCAGCACGGAAAGCCTTCCGTTCCGTAGTACCTTCGGTGTCAAGTCCGACACCGTGTGGTGGTGGAGCTTCCGGGAAGATGTCTTTCTTCGACCGGTGAGGGCGCCGAAAATTAAGTCTGCCCCTCGCAGCTGTTAACGGGCCTAGGGCCGCATTCTCGAGCGCTGTCAAAAATGCATGAGAAATGTGAAAAACATTTCCCAATCCTCGCGCACAGTGCAAACGGTCCACCCCGGGTGCAGCACCCGGGCACGGAGCCGGTTTGCCGACGCGTGACAATGAAGTTGCCATATTTTCATAAATCACTTTTGGCGTCCCTTTCTCTTTCTTTCGCGATTCTGGCGCCGAAATGGAGCCCACGTGGACCAGCGAGTGGTGCAATTCCGACCAAGGCATAAATGCGCGCCATCCGCGCGTCGACGGGATTACCACGCGGAATGTTGAAGGCTCCGTCTTCACACCAAAAATCGTTGGCCGCAGGTTTTTCCGGTTCCGCACCACGGTTTGTTGACAAGTTTCCTTCCGAAACCGTTCTGTTTTTTTCCTCCCGTACACATTTCGAAATGGAAATGCCGTAAGATTGTTCCCGCGTTTTCCCGGGCCGGAAAACTTTCGCAACGCGTGAAACGATTCAGAACTTTCTTCATACGGCACTTTCTTCACGCGAAGGCACCTGCGCTGCGCACCATTGCCTGAAGGCACACTAAGGCTATGGAACGGAAACTGGGAAACAAAAATGGTAAACTGCGTCAGTACGCTCCCCAAACCTTGGGGCCCGGCCCCAAGTTCGCTCGGGCGCGTATGGAGCGCAAGTTTTCCGCCACTTCCGGCCGTCCTGCTGGCGGTGTTGGTGCTCGGAGCTCAGCCGCCGCTGTCGGTCGGCAGGTTTTACTTATTTATTTTAATACGCCCCCGGGGAATCATTATAAATTGGATTTAATTTGCTGGGGGCCGTATTTTTGGGACACCATCGTTTTGCTGGCGCATAGATTCGTCCCGCGGTGGGGTCAGCAGCAAAAAACGCGGAAAACCGGCTTGTCCGGTCCGAAACATTAATAATCCGCTTTCAACGCAACTTTGCGTGCGGTGGTCTGGTTTGTCTGTAACTTTGTGCGGCTTTTCCGATTGTTCGGCGTTAAGTAGATACATGCGGCTGAAGTTTCGGAACGCGTGGTTGAATTCTACCTTTAAAAGAGAACGGTTTAGTCGTTAGTGTTAGTGTGTAAGTGTACATTACAGTCATTGAAAAATATAATTAACAAAATAATGCTCGGATGGAGGCGCCTGGTGGTTTGTGAAGTAAAGGACCGCCTTTTAACGCGCGAACACTCGACCCGAGTGAGAACCGCAGCGCAGAAACTGCCGGGCACATGATGAGCCATATTGTCCTAAGAGACTGGCTAGTTGGCTAGCTGACACACCTCCAGCGGTCGCGGAGCGCTGTACTTCATCCATGCCTGCACTTGAGCCCGGTGCTTGTATGAAGCACTGCGTGAAGGACATCTCTCATAACGAGTGCCTGGCTGTCTCTCTGATTTGATGTGGCAACCGCCCGCCCCAAACGGTCCTAATTAAGTGCTTTCGTCGCCTTTTCCTAAGGCAAGCGGACAGAAAGGAAAAGAAAAGCTTGCACTCCCCACCGTCAGCATGTCAAGTTAACTGGGTTCATGATCTGGGCAGCGAGGATATTTATCATGGCAAGGTGGCAATATCAGTGTCCGGTACGATAGACCCCGGTGCCCAGCCTCGGGCACGATAAATTATGGTTCCGCTCCCGGCGGAGGGATCCGGGATGAGCCAATCCTGCTGCCTCGTCCTGTTGCGGTCCGGTGGACTTTAGTCCGGGGTCTGCGCTGGGTCGGAAGGTGTCAAGATATTTACGATGTGCTTACCACATCCACCGAACCTGCCTCGCCGTTTCTAGCGCTGACTCTCGTTATATTCTCGTTTGTTACGGTTTTTTTTGTCTCGTCCCGTCCCAGTTCCTTTTTTTTTCGTTTTCTGCTCACCTTAAATGCTTCCGACGCGCCACCTGAAGAGGTTTTGGTTTTTTTCACACACGCCGCGCTTCAATGCTCTGCTGCTGTCGCTTGGGGGCCGTGCGGGAGTAATTTCTCATTTTCACTAACGAGAAAAACGCAGGGACCGGGCGCGAAATGAGCACGTGATGGGAACGTGTTTTTGGTCAAGCCTTCGAGCCACAGCCATTTACAACCACCAAATATTGGTGGGTTCGTTGGGGTTTTTTTGGAGTAATTGGCATTCTGAATCATCTGAACTATTGGGAATGAACCTCTTTCGAGTCTCTTTGGTTATTCAAACATATTTTTATATCGCTACAGTGGTCAATTTTCTCCGGATGCCTTCTTTATAATTACCTCATCATGAAAGTACCTTTGTGCAAAAAACCACCAAAACTAGTACAAAGTTAAACTTTTGCTATCTAATCGTACACTTTACGCCGTTCCCCCTGATGATGGCCGTTGTCCCCCCCACAAATGGAGGCGCCTGGTGGGCCGAACGAAATAATTTATTATCCTTCTCGGTGTCGGCGTCGGCACGATATGCTAAAACCCACACTGGCCGAAGACGACACTGAAGGCCGGTGTTCTAATTACTAACAACTATTTCGCTCGCAACACACCGTTTTATTACGTTCTCGTTCGTTTTTTCCTGCCCACCCTGTCGGTGGCCGACCATTTGCGTGCCCTGGCTGGTGCGGTTGTGAAGAACTGCAATGGTTGCGTTTTACACTAATGGACACCGTTTTGCTCGAGCATCGGCCGAACCGGCGTTCCGTGTCATGAGACCAGAAAAGGAAAGGAAACATCATTTCCGCTGGCGCTGTGGGTTTTCGGACGGCCAACGCCACTGTCATTTGCCTCATGCGCAAGAGTGGCCACCCATTAAGTGGGCTCCAGATATGATTTGCTTGAATTTGTGTAGAACTGCGGTGTGTACTTTTTCTGCTCGACCATTTGTGATGCCATCATTTTAATGGAGAATGAAAAATGCGGAACATTGTAATGAAAAATGACATTGTCGCGCTTGTACCGTGTACTGAGTCGGATTCGGATGCTCTGGCAGGGAACTGATTAATGCGATCGGTCACACATTTCAACATTACACAGCAAAAGCGCTTAATTATTGTTCCTTTAGAAACCAAATTAAGCTTCGGGAATGTTGGGCAAACATTAAAGTAAGCTTAATTTTGATCGACCCCAGGTGAGTGTTCTTACAATATTACAGTATTACTACAACACTAGCAAATCCACCGCGAATGTGCCTGGTGAATTACGAATGCTCGGAGGATGATTAGATAAATCGGGCAATTTATGGCCCCATTAATTTCGGTAACATTGCAATGCTCTCCGGGATCCAGGCCACCGTCTACAACAGTGACGACGAAGGTCACAGAACGGTGACACATGCCGAGGGTCCCATCGAATTTAGCTTAATCCAACCATCGAACGGAAGACGCTTTTCCGCTCGGTCTCAATGGCGCGGCCGCAAGGACGATGGGTTAAGAAAAAGTGGCTTTCCTTGTAGCCGGCTACGGCTTCAGTGTGTTGGTTGAAAAATTAGCACCGGAAACCATTTCTTGGTTCGGCTCGCCCTCCCCCCAAAAGCTCCGTGTCCGTGACAATAAATTATACTAGCGCGGGGTCCGCGTTTATCGTCGGTCGCCCGTTTGCCACGATGATAGCAAACGCTTCAGCATTGCATGTTGTTTTAATCCTTCCGACGACGTGCCGCAGGAACCACCCTTAGTTTCACGGTACCCCAAAAAGCACGACTAATTTACGATTGATCTTCAACTATGTGTTTGCTTTGGGGGCGTCCTCACCAGAAAGGTATCACGTATTTGCGAAACAGCTGGACGAGGAATCGGCCCGGGCCCGGGACTATTGATGGGCCGGTGGGCGATAAGCATCGGGCAATGTGTCACTCGGGTTGGACCGGTCGTCGGCACGCTAATTGGTTTCAGTGCAGAGTAGGAAAGGCCGTGGTGGTGGTTCTATGTAATCGCATGCCGCGGAACTATATTTCACGAGCCGGTTACGTGGAACAGGAGCGCTTTCGTTACCTTTTCGAAGGACGTTAATCGATTTGGGAATCTCAAAGATCTTAGCGTTGATAGGCTTTTTCTGAAGCTCAACCGAAGCTGTCTGTTCGGAGGTTCAGACGCAATTCCATTCCATCTATTCACTTATCAAGAGTCTGATTCATGATCATGAGTCCCATTCACTTAGTAGACTTCAGATCGGTTTGCTCGTTTTACGCGGCAGTGAAGGTTAATTTCTGATCAATTTACTATCCGCATCCGCGACATCGATAAAGCACCTTGATTTATGCTCATGCATGGAGCAATATTTATTTTTGCATGAGTTTTGGCACAATTTCCAATTTCGTGGTTATGTTAAGAAGCAGAATTATCGTATTTGGAGCTCGGAAAACCCCTCACGTCGTGCAAGAGAAGCCAATGCACCCCAAAACAAGTGACTGTTTGGAGCGGGTTTTGGTCTGGCGGTATCATCGGACCTGTTTTCTTCGAAAATGAAGAAGGAGCAGCCGGAACTGTTGCGTCCTAGCTACGGAATCCTAATACTAGATAGAGTACCCTATAAAAATCAGAGTACCAGAAATCATACACTGCCGTTGGTCCACCATTTATTGACCCACGTGATATAGCGGAATTGGGATAGACTATTGGCAAACAAGCGCCAAACGATCTCTGCTCCATTCGATGGCGATGTATCAAGTTATTCTCATAGTTACGGGGCATTGCTTTTCTTTCTTTCTCTATGCCGACCCCACCGATGGAATCGGAGGCCAGCACCACCACCACTTAACGGTAGCATAATCATTTATCATGCCGCCCTTTGGCGCTAGCTGGGACGCTCCGGCGGACGACGGATGAAGGGTGCCTTAATGGAATTTAATTAAAAGATTATCGGCTGCTTCATAAATATGTAATTGATGCTGGGCTGTCCAAATGCCGACGACGACGACGACGACGACGTGGTCGATACCAGTGGCAGTAGCCCGGTCCGACCCTTGCTGCAACATGGGGCAATCCGCGTGACGCTAGTTCCGTCCGAAAGTCCAAAGTTTGGATATGGGATTTCCGGTTCGGGCGGGAAAGTTTAATGTGTTTGTTTTTCTTCCGGGCGTCTTCGGGCTTCTGGAGCTAGTACTCGATGGAAGGGTGGCCAGGTCGTTGGGTGCGCGGGTTGAATCCTTAAAAACCCTTGTTCCAGCCCCCGGGTGGGTAGAAAGTTTGGTGCTTGGTACCGAAAGCAAACCTGGAATCTTATAAGTGTCGGTCGGTCGTCGGTTTAGTGCGTCGGTCGGAACCGGAAGCGAGAGTGGCCGAGCTGCTCGGTCCAATGACCGGATCCGGAAGTTTCACCGGCCAGACGCAGGCGCTATTAATTGAACCATCAGATAGAGACCTTTATCAGCAAAGTTTTGGACACGGTGCGCCCTTTTGCGTGGTCCGTGATGCCTTGGCTCCTATCGTTAAATTGTTTATTTGTTTTCATGTCTAAGCCCGAGCCCGGAAACAGCATCTCGAGCCGAGTTTCAATAGGTATCGACCGAGGTTGATTGCTGATTCCACCGCCGCATCGCCGGTTCCTTGTCAAATTCTGTCACGGTCGCGTTTCACGATCGAAGGGACCGGTTTAGGATATAGTGGTTTGATTTTAAATATTTTATCATCCAAAAGTATGTTAACACTCGGAGGTGTCAATTATTCCGCTGATTACTCTCCGTGGTTAATTTTCTTCTTCCCTCTTCGCCGTCTTGCAATGTATCGCAAAAGTCGGTTGTCGGAAGGCTCTTAATGTATCGAAAATGGGGCCAGCGGCCAATTTGCATCTCGTGTTTCAACCGCAAACCGGAGTGTTTGTCTGTCTCCTACCGGCGATAGGTATCCTTCCATCGCCGAGGTTCCATCATCCGGCCCTAGCAGCAACTTCCGGCGAGCAAAGTTCCCGGGGCGAGTGAGTCGGATGCGTACTTTGCATCTTCTTCGAACCCATTAAGGTGCTCGATGTTGACGGCCGATGTCCGCACTACCGGTGGTGGTGCTGCTGCTGGTGGCCTTGGGATGATTGGTCCACGTGAAATGCGTACGATTTTCCGCACTAATCGAGGCAGAGTGCAGCCCGTGTTTGCCGCCTTTAGCTCACCTACCAGGAAAGGCCGTTCCGGTTCCGGGGACGGGAAGTAGAATAGTAATTATAAGCCTTGTTTGTCGATCCGCCCACGACCGGCAAGCCGGTCAGATGCGTCCAGCGAATGCAAAGCAAGTCAAGACGTTGGGCGTTGCAGGGCATTACATTCCTACCGAGGCTCATGAATATTGCGCTGCGGTTCCGAATGCGGTTCCGGGCTGGCTGAGTGGCTTCATTTTGGTTATTTGAAATTGATTAAAATCCTGCTCACCATTTCTTCGTCCTTTGCCTCGCTTTAAGCATAATCGATGGCCACCATTAACCATTCCGCTTCAACGGAAGCCAGGGTCCAGGGTCCGTGAAAAATGTTATGATAAGTAGCGCATTCATCAACGCCAGCCCGAAGAGACTGTGTCTCCCGTAATTGAAAGAAGCAACAGAGAGTCTGGAGCATGCATAAACCGGACGTAAAGTCAAGAAAGCTGTCCGCCCGTCCTGAGAAGTGGTCCTTCGGAGCGCCTTACGTACAACTCCATTACCGGATGATGCTCATTGGCCTCATCGGCTGCAGCCCCAGCCCCGAAAATGGATGGAGCGCACCACCGGGCTTGGTACTTCACTTGGCTTCCACTTCCACGCAGTGATTGGATGGATGAACCGCTGGGCTGTGTTGCCGGTGGCCTGTCCCACGGTTGATTGAAGTGTTAAGTGGATGTGCACCGTGTAAGTGCATGTGCATTATCCGGCGCATCCTCCGGCTGGCTGGCTGGTGTTCCGAACATTGACGATGGCCATGTGGCCACGCCGTGATGACGTGGTGACGATGTTCTTACCCGCCTGCTGGTGTTGAGCATTCAATTTGTATATGAATATTTAATGCTGTTGCTTCGTGCTACATTATTCACCAGACCAGACCGTTGTGTCTTTGTTTTGGTGGCAGTATAGCAAAAAACCGAACCGGAAGATGTTATGGTCCGGAAACCAGAGCACGGCACACACGTGGGTCGTAGGGATGCTGTCGGGTTTTTTTGTTTGGTAAATAAAAGAACAGTCGCCCGTCCCGGTGCCCGTGCCGGTTCCGGTGTAGTTAAATTAGGACGCCAGCGCCAATTTCGAGCTTAACCACAGAGAATGGAGAACTTTACACGCTTGTGGTGTTGCGTTTTTTATTGCAAACGGATAAAAACCGGTGCTCACCGATCAGATCACGGTTCCGGCGAAAGCACACACAGGAGCAACTTTTTATTGGTTCCCCTTCTAAGCCTCATTTCGGCGGTGCCGGACCTGTGTTTAGAACATCTGTTTTGCAACATCTCACTTCCCAAGCGTGTGCCGTGAAGCTTGTACAGCGCACTAGGCGGGCCTTAAGTGCATCGACGTGGCAGCTTTACAACTTCTCGCAGCTGACACGCAAATTTGGGGCCGTACTGGGCATATCTATCAGGCTGTTCAATAAGTTTTGCGGTTCAATAATAGAGGGAGCTACTGCTAACCTATTTTTTTGTTATGTTGGTACCCTCTTCATATGAACGTATGTGAAGTTTCATTTCAATCGGTTACTTAATTTTTTTACAAGCCATTTAGTATCGACATTGACGTCAAGGACGTCCAAAAACAGTAGCAACATCTGAAATCGTAGAAAAAATACGTACACCATAGTGAATAGTAAAGTGTATTTCAAACCATAAAATGGTGTTTTTCCTATCGAACCGCCAAACTTATTGAACAGCCTGGTAGTTTTGTTTTCCCCAAACCAACTGGTGCGCCCGAACCCGGGGCCACCAGCCTGGAACAGTTTATGGTCCGGTTCGCTTCGGTTTGCCGGAATACGAACCATCGCCGAATTTGGGGGTCATACAGAGTGCGCTGCGGAAACGTTTAATGCCTTTTCGTCCCCCCCGGGGCATCCCAGCGGAGCACGAGCTTTTTTGTGGCTTGACAAGTTACACCGACTGTTGCGGAACCATGTTGCATGTCGTCGGGACAGGACAGAGAGCTAATTATTGGAGTCACGGTTTCGGGTCAAATTAGCTCATGCCTATCGTGAGAATTCTATTTCGTTCCAATATAATAGAGTACAATAAGTTCCAGTACGTCTGAAACTTTATTGGCACAATTTTGTTGTGGAAACGCTGTCCTCCATCGCGTAAAGGGTCGGTCTCACGCCAAAGAACGAGGAGGTTTGAAAAATGGTTTCCGCAACACTTCCAACACGGTTCGCAGCAGAGCCTCGCAGACAAGCCTGGCCTTTGTGTACGAGCCTGGCCGGGCGGCCGGGTTGGCTTCGATTTCGTAAGTCATTGCGGTAGCAGTTAATCATGTGGCGTCGGTTGGGTGTTCCCGGGCATTCCCGGGGCGGTTTGGGTCCGATCATCCGGTAAACAAATTACCGGCCCCCGAAAGCACCACACGAAAAACCGCCAAAAAAGGACCAAACCCGGTGGCTCCGGTTGAGGTTGCTTCAGTGTTGGTCGTGTGGCGACGAATTATTATCGCACTGGATCGCGCGGTCTTCGCCACGCAGGACACAGTAATCGATGGTTCAACTTGGTACAGTTTTCCGGCTCAAATTGTATTACTCGAAACCTAATCGGTAAGTGTTCGACAGAAACAATTTAAACTTAGCAGGCGTCGGTGTCGGCGGGTTGGAATTCAAGACGAAGACAATTTGAAACTGACACTGCCACTGGCGGTTCAAGCGCACCTAATGGGCACAGTCCTACGGGCGGGCACGTTCCGCCATTCCGGTCGGAAATTCTTCTCGAAAGCACATAATTTTCACATGTTTACGCTCCACGCTTCGTGCCCCGACACTCGTGCCATCGCGTAATAGCCCCGCGACACACTTCGACTTCGCTTCTTGTTCGTGGCCCAGCCACTTCTATTTATTAGAAAATTTATCTGGCACCGACCGCCACTGCGCGCTGGTTCCACATATAAATTCTGTCCGCGGGTTACGCGTTGCATTCCCGTGGCCGGGTGACAAACACTTCCGCTTTTAGGAGTGCATGCGGAGCATTCAGATTGCGGCGTGATGATAGCGACGGAGCTTCCCTGTGGACAGTGAATGGCCATATTATTACTTTATGGCAAATGTCGCCACATGTTTTGAAAGTATTATTTTAAAATTCTTTTTCTGTTTCTTCAACCGGGAAGGTTCTTCAACGTTACCTCTGGCCAACATATCTGATCGTTTGCTAAACGGCCTCGTAACTTTCCTCAGCTTCTCAGCGGTTTGAATCAGAATATGGTATTTAAGGGAAAAATCGTAAGACCTCTGCCTCTGTCGCGCGAAAATGGAACCATTTCGTGCCCGGGGGGAAATAATGCTAAAAGGCGTTCGGTCGCGTTCCACTCGGTTCGCGCCGTGTCGAATCGGGAAATGGAATGTTGCCGGAGTGTATTATTGCTTACGTTTGGCACTTGCAGTTGCAGCGGCCCCGGCAACGACAATTCCCGGTTTCTGCGGAAGGTACGGCACGGCGTCCAATTGCAATCTCGCATCGCAAAATGGCATCCTCGGTGGACCGCGCCATCGATAAAGTAAGGCCCCCCTCACCCGGAGGCCCACCAGGATCCGCGTAGCCACAGTACGTTAACGGAATTAATAACCAGAAGCGCTGTGCGTTGCGCGTTAATGGGTTTGGCGTTCCCTTGCGACCCTGGCAGGGACTTTTCTTTCGTCCGCGCGAGCGCGCGCCGTCGGTCGCCTCCACGTGACTGCGGTAAGTTTTAATTACAAAACACGCAAATTTATGTGCCCTTCCGGTGGTGCTGCTTGCCGGCCCGGAGAGGCAGTAGTAATTGAGGGAACCCGGGAAGTCTTGGCCCGGAAAAGCTGAGCACAAGATTGGTATGCAAAACTCGCGCCGCGAACGAAGCGATTGCAATTTTTGCCCGGGTTGAAGATTTACGACATCTGCGTGCTTCGGTGCAAATGATGCAGTTCCGTGCGGCTGTGTTTGGTTCTATCGAACGCCGATCGGTTCAATAAACGAACCGGGAAGGAATGCGATAGGAATTATGAAGCTTCGCTTTTGGTTCATAATAATTTGTTGAGAGTTTTAATTACAAAACAAATCAAAACAAATTAATAGACAGCTTGAAGTGAAGTTTAGGCAGGTTTAGGCAAGACCACAGGAAAATGAGTACAGATTGTTGGTTAATTACGAACGAAAGCCCACACCGCCAAGTGGCCAGTCCGTTCAAACGTCCTGCGACGCTTTCTTACGCTCATTAAACCTGATGATGGATGTCCTGTCCAAGATGTTTATATTCTTTCTGTCCTTCGCCCTGACTTCATTACGCGCCCCGTGGCACGCGAACGATCATTAATCCTGCAATGATTGGGCGTAACATTTATCGACAAAACGTATTACCCGTCATCGATCATCCGGATCCGCTCGCGCTGTTAAACATCTTGCTTCTTGACGGGTGTCGGGCGTTTTTGCGCGCTTTAAATTTGAACTTCTGCCAGTTTTACAATCTTATTGAATTCTTTTATTGGCCGCGGGTTCCAGTTCCAGCCACCCGTGGGCTACTAATAAATCACAACCGATGTTCCGCTCCGCTTGAAGTTAGCCCGCAAGGAAAGTGGTAAAAAATTGCGGTTATTAACTGCAGCCGAATCCTTGCCTCCCCAGGGGGCTGAACCGATGCGCGGAGCACCTTCACATCAATTTTAAAGCAACAACCCGCTAACCCTCGGGCGTTCGGTAAAGGGGAGGTTTTTCGGAAACGAGTGTTGAAAAGGAAAATTACACCCCTTGATTTTTCCACCCCTCGGCACTTGCCCGGTTCCCGGAGTCACTCACTGACAATATTTTCAATCAACCCTCAACTCCAGCTGCAATTCTGCCCCTCGCGGCAGCCAAATTGATTTCCAATTTGTTTTCCCTCACCGCTTCGCTTGAATCACGGGTCGAGCGATGGGGTAGTGGGACCTCCGGGGTAGGGATCAATCGAGGGAACACAGAAATGGCGAAGTCAAGCGAAAGAAAGAAAAATCCAAAAGCATCGGCGCAGCATTCCGGGCATCGCTTGATGGGGAATGATTGCGTTTGAAAGTTCCTTCCACCCTCGAAACGGAACGGAACCCTTTGCCGGCAGTGAGCGCCGAAAGATTGCTGCGAAGGAGTCGGCTTCTTCAGTCAGTCGATAATCTTATCGATAAACACATTGCCGGTCGACGGATGTTTTTCTCCGTCCAATTCTCATCCGCGCGTTCTGGTGGCGTTTTTTTGTTTCACCAGTGGGCACCAGTGTCTTCCTCCGGCACCGTGAGCAGCAGGAGGAAATTCTAAAGTTTGTCGTTCCGCGGTGTACGCGAATGATTTGCATCCGGTTTGATGGTGAGGGTTATGTTATCGTGCAATTTGCCGTACGAATTGTGTTTTGCAAATTTTGAAACTAATCAAATTATGCTCTAAACAGACACGGCACCACGGGTTCCGGAAAAGGGAACGCGAATACAGTTCCCTAAACAGCTGTCGTGTTTGGGGAAGAAATTATTTCTCGGCCGGGGATTTCGAGACAGTTTGAATGTCCTGTCAGACACAGGTTGCCTGTCTGGAGCATGAAGTTGTTCCGTGTTCGAGGAATGCTTGTATCTTCGCCAATACCCTGTGCTGTCGGCCACTTTTCCCAAAACAATGCATTTTACTTGATTTTTATAAAATAAATTTACTCAAAAGTATTTATTGCTTAACAAACAATCAGGAGGCAATCAGGTCCCAGATACGATCCTAACCTCAATGTCAATATAGATTTAGGAAGAGACGATAATCTCTTACGAATCGGTTACATCGGAATCGGAACAATAGACGTTGGGCTCCACGAGGTTGCCGAGTGTTGCTGTCGATGGTCAAAGTTTCCCCGATTGAGTATCAAGTCAAGTCCAATTAGCCAAGGCTCTGGATATTTCAATTTGGTCATCCTCTGCTTCATGATCCTCGCTGGCCCGATCCCGATCCTAATGTGTCCTGGTGCGTAATGGGGCGGTCTGTTGCACACGTGGCACATCCCGCCACTGTAGCGCTATGCGCCCGCAACGCATAATGATGATGCGGCGATGGCGGCGAAACTTTCACCTTTCACGATCACGGACCGTCGTTCGGAAGTCAGCACAAGCACTTCCGCCCGTTCTGCCTGCGCAACTGTTCATGGCACATGATTATGCTTTTTGTTTCCTCCCTGTTTTTTACGTGACCGTAGACCCGATCGCAGTCAGTTTGAAGCCGTGGCCGTGGCAAAATGCACAATCCACCGGCCCGACAGACGGTTGAACTTTTCGCGGAAAATCATTATTTTCCCCTTCACCTTTTGAACCCTGTGACGATCTTTGTCTGCAACCCGACTCCCCGAGAGAGAGAGAGAGAGAGAGACGTGGTAACGTGTCGATGGGTGCGCGTGTTGTACCGCCAGGTTTGGCCGGGTCCGAACAGTCCCGGGGGAGGTAAAAGTTGTCCGTTCCCGGTGAGCAGGACCCAGCTACCCAACTAAGCCCCCCAAACGGCCAATTGGTGCGGTGCAATTGGTGCTTTGCGAAACAAACTGTTGTTGCGGTGGGCCCGGAGCCGGGGCCGGGCACAAATTGGGGAGAAAAACGATGAAAAGTTGCCCGCACAGTAAATGGTGTTCCACCGTCGCGGAACCGGTGGGAAAATCGCACCACTTTCCCGGCTGTTGCGTCAGTCGGACACTGTAGTCCGGTCCGGTCCGGAGAGGTTAGTTTTATTTAATTTATATTTTATATCCAGGGATTATGGAAATCCAAGAATTTCAAATGTTAAATGAGCCAATTTGTATTTATGAGCCCGAGCACCCGAGTGCCCCTGACCTCCGATCGCCGCCGCGTAGGACTACAAATACGCTGGGTGAAAATGCATCAGGCTTGATCATTTTTGTGAAACTCTCAAACGCTTCCTGCAGTTTATTGGCCCAACGAGCACAGGATAAACGAGTCCCGGGACCCTTGGGTGCCCGGCCAGTGTCGAGTGTGAAATAAATTGGCTCTGACTGGTGGACGAGCACACAGCGAGAGGAATGTTCCCTCCCTGTGACGTCCTGCTGCTATCTCGGACGCAGAAGTTTCAGCGCTCCGCACGGTGATCACCACTGGGTGGCCACCACTCTCTCGCTTCTGAAGCGATCGAAATTGAGATTCCAACATTTCCGAGACGGATTACCATTCCATCCGTGCCCGGGCCCGGGTCGGATCGGCTACTGACAAGCGCGCGGAGTGGGACCGAAACTAGTTTCAAATTCAATTTACTGCGACTTCCAACCGGCCGGCCAACCGGGCCTTGCCGCTTTTGCCCAGGAAAATGCTGACCGCCAATGCCGCAGAAACGCAGATGCTTCTGGTGGCCTCCCTGGACCGTGTTTTTTGGGGGGTGCCGAGGTGAACGTTTTACCCGCGAACCTCCTCGAAGAGGTAAGGTATTGGTCCAAAAAGTTTGCCCAAACTCCGTACCTACCAACCTCCCGAAAGGCCCCGTCCGTTTCCGGTTGTCCGTGGGAATCGGAAGGGCGAAATTTGCATTATTTTCCATTTCTGGTGGAGGTAAGTTTGTGTTGTTACTCCACTGGTTACCGGTTTAGTTTATTGTTGTTACCATAATGTTGCGCAAAGCCGAGGCCGAAGAATGCTGACGGTTTTTGGGGCTCATTTTATGCAGATAAAGCGTCCGTAGCGTACGGCGGAACAGATAGTTAAGCACCGCACACAGTGGAAACCCAGAACAGCCACCGGGGCTCTGGGGGCTGAACGCTGAGTGCTACGTTGTGGTGCCGTGGAATATAGATTGCATTATTTAGCTATTAAATTTCATACTATTACGCAGCTTTCACCGCCCAGGGGGGGATTTTTGGCTCCAAATTTGACTTTAAACCGAAGCTCTGCGGAGCCCAGAAAGGATGATCATCAAATTGCATACTTTTGGGCGTTTTGCACTTCGGCATCGAATTGGTATAAAGTTTTGCCTGCATTTAGGCGCATAAGTTTTTCAACTACCGAACCGAACTATTTCGAAGTCGCATGTTCTAGATTCAATGTAACCATAGTCTTTGTTTTGGGTAATACAATGTAAATTGATAATTTAACTTCATACCTCATTGAATACCAAAAATAGACGATACTCCAAATACTTACATTGCCCTATCGGCAGTTTTGTGTGCACCTTTAAGTCTTCTGTCCTGTCCAGCCAGAACACAGGGACCAGGTGGTCAGGAATCGGATCAGTGGGGGCAGGTCTCGCTTCCCCGCACTTCCGGTCGGCTGTTATTGTTTCGATCGTCTTCGATCGGATTCTGTTACTAGAAATTCCTTTTACCAGTCCGCCCATTCCGTCGATACGTTGAACCTTGACCACGAAGAAAACATGCCTCCGCCCGGAGCCGAAGATCAGCGAAGAACGATGTTGCTTTGCGATACGTTGCGATGCGATGGGGTCTGACTTTCTTATCGCCTTTTTTATATCCCACCGCCATCATGGGGCGTGTGCGCTTGGCCAACGGAGATTCACCGTGGCGCGCCGTGTTTACCGTCACATTATTCTTCGTTAATAAAATGTCAATCATTTCCCAAACCCATTTTCCGGGCGGCTTTGGCCACCATTGTCCGTCCGCCGAGGCCGAGGCCACCGGGGCCTTGCGAGTTTGCACGCAGCAAGTTTTTGATTGAACCATCCGGTGCTGGTTGGGTTGGTGCGTGGACACTGTGAATGCCGACAAGGCAGAGGCACACTGATAGATAGGTAGGAGGAAGCGTGGGCGTCTGGGATCCATTATTACCACCGTGGAGACCATATTGTACTTTGCTGTCCATTGTCATCCGGTCCATGATACCGGCCCGGTCCGATGGAGCGTGAGACGAGAAGATGATTAAAAGGAGAACCATGTCCGCAGTCCCGGTGTTGACGAAGGATGTCGAAGGGTTGCTTTTTTATCCCTCCCTGCCTCCTTGGGCTGCACACACTAGCCGGGGCCGATGCCGTGATGCCAGGATAAGGCCGAAGATGAAAATCAATCCGAGGAATGGAAATCGAATCGTAATGCTGAAAGCTTCCCAAAAGGGGTGTCGAGATGGGCACCGTGACTCAGACCGTGTGGCCGGGCGGAATAACAACCTGCCCGCTTCTCGTACGGGGATAAAGGATTAGAATTATTGGACGAGCGGAAGCCAAGGCAAGAAAAGCATCCGGAAAAGGTAGTGAAGACGGGTAGGGTAGTGATAACAGTGCGACAGCGAGCAACCCTAATCCGCTCTTGTCGGGTGGCGAAAGCTTTCGACTGTAAACAACGGATCGCCGCGAGACGTGATCACTGGCGTAAGCTGCTATAAATTGTAACGGAAAAGGAAGCCCGCGAGCTTGGGTGCCTTGGCTTCATACGGTTCCCAGATGTTTTCCCACACGCACGGCACGGCTCGGCTCGGGGCAGAAAGGATGGTTAAAACTCCGCTACGGCCAGCAGGAGCGGTTGCAGATGGATTTGTTATTCTTTCCACAAAGCCCTGGGCCCTGCTGAAGAAGCCATAGAAGGGCACTTGTTATGTTGTCGTTGCGTGTGCCGGCGCGCGGGTGCGCGCTACGCATGAAAAATTGGAAATCGAACGTGGCCAAAAGCGTAGACGGGTGGCGTAAATGGAAAAATGTTGTTTTTACTGCGTGGCCGAGTAATGGAAATGGAACGAGCGCCCTTAACGAAGTTTGTAATTCGATGCCGCCAACACCAAGCCCAAGCGAACGATGCGAAAGTGTACGATATGGCAGTGTGTTGGTTACAAGATGGACGGATATTGAAATTTCAGGCTACATTTGCACCAAAAACACAGGCCCACATGAGAGGCTTAACATGAAACAGGGGACCATAGCCTTACGCAATGCATTGTTTTAACAACTCGATAAACCCAAAGTTTACGTGAAAAGGATGCGGATGACATTTGGCAGTGGTATTTAAATTTATCATGCATTCCCGACTCTACTTCGAACCCCGGAACACCGTATCCCGTCTGGGGGGCGCACGCAGCTAATCATCCGGCCGCTTCATCCTTTCTCGCACAAAGGCTCGCCGTCGTCGTATTGTGAATGGTAATAAAAATAAATATTTATCACCGAGAACACCGACCGTAAATTATGGCATAATTGCGTGCGGTTGGGCAAGGCCACCGTCAACAAAATGGCCGCCAGGAAGCCGTATTTTCATCACCCACAGGACTTTTCCGGGACCGACAGGAGCAGTCACCGGAAGAGCTTTACGAAAGCGAGCCCATTAGTTGGGCCGGGCCTTTTCCCGGTGTTTCCACCGGGCGCGTCTAATGCCCCCTATTGTTCCGTAAATGGTACTGTCCGGGCTGTGGGGGGGGCGATGGCCATTGTTTGCCGCGTGAGCTTGAGTGATGCTTAAAATTAAATTTTATACACGCCTCTCACCGGCGAGGCGGAAGGGGACGGATCGGTCCAACGTTTAGCAGATCGTCTAGAAATCGGTCGGGCTTATTTTCCGAAGGGACGGTCGAAGGGACCGCCACTAAATGGTTCAAAAGTACAAGACGGTACACAAACTAGATTCCACCAACATCCAACGCAACGCACAGCCCTTTCGCTTGCTAGAGTGGCACAGAGTGTAGTAGTGCACTTTAATAATAAATATGATAATTTGATGATTATTTTATGACCGTCGAAATTTGCATGCAAACGCGTGGGGCGGGCCTTACGGTAATAACGATAACAATAATGGCAATCAAAAATGTATTAAGCCCGGTCGGCAAGTCGGGGCGCAAGGCCACATGTGGCCGATGCAGAACACACCTCAAGTGCAACGCACTTCAGGGTACGGTTAGGCAGTTAGGACGTGTTTTCCCCAGAGTGAAAGTGTACCGCAGCGCTTCGTTTGGTCGGGAAACAAAACAGACACGGGCAGAGCGTGCTTAATTGCTGCAGACGTTCCCAAAATTCAGCGAAAAGCGTCAACAGGGTTGGATGCACAGAATTCAACATCACTTCGAAACGGATGGTTCAAAATGAGGTGCACAAATAGTGGCTTAGCTGCGTCCTTCGCTGTTTCTCTTGCAATTCGATGAGCCTTCAGGGGCTGAATGGTTGCCGATTTATTTCGCGCTTCGAGTTGAGCTTTTATTCCATCAAGTTAATATGCTGCCCCTGCTGAAAGGGGTGGTAAAAACCAAAAGTCTCCAATTTCAGTAAATACCAGCCGCGATTGATCGTATCTTTTGTCCAAAACCGTTGCAAACCGGAACCCAATTTCACGCGCAGCTGGTGAATCTCCGGGATCGATCTCGCTGGGGCGCCCATCAATCGGAAGCATAAATAAATTAATTTGTCGCACAAGTAGCCCGAAGGTCCCGTGGGCAGTGCTACTTACGCATACGCATAATTAGCCTCGCGACCCGGTGGGACCTGTTCGTAAAAAACCATCCCGTACCAGGTCTGATAATACCAATCAGCCAATGGGCACTTCCATAAACTAATGGACACCACCACACCATGAATGGGGTGGAAAATGGAAAATTAATTTTCTCACCCAGCGTGGAGCGAGGCGCTTTCTTTGTTCGATGCCGCTCCGAAGCCGCTGTGAGCTGCATAAATCATTTCGCGGTGTCGGGCGGTGAAGATGGCGAGGGAGGGCACCTGTAATGGGGTGATGCATACAGGTAATGTTTTTGTAGCACTTTGTCACTCATTAACACGATAATAAGATCGTAAAGCTTGTAGCTTGACAGGGGTTTTGCCACCTTGCAAGTGTTCGGAGCTGCCAACCTGTTCGGAGGGGACCCGAACTCTGCACTGGAAAGCCAATGTGGTGGAAAAGAGGGAAGGTGGGAAAACGAAATTGCATTACCGCATTAATGATGCACCGCACCGTGCCCGGGGGAGGGCGAATGATGAATTGGAGTTTGTCTACGGTACACGTCGGCCATGCCGCCCGTCAGCAAACGCGGCAATGGAGCCGCGGTGCGCTCGAAATGCAATCGTAATGCACGTGCCCCGTGCCTGGTCCTTGATTGCAGCCGAATTGTGTGCATCGAGTGGGCCCCTATTGCCACCGATCGTTGCGCCACGATAATTAAGGCAAAGTTCGTACGCACAATCTCCGGATCAGCAACGGACACCGCGACCGGCCGATGGTTTATGGTGGAAAAGTGATTTTATTTTCAATCTCTTTAGGATTTATGTACACAGTCCGCGCGATGTGCGATGCCAACGGTGGTATCATTAACAATTTGTCGGCTGATTGTGAAGCGATTAATAATCAACCCGATGATGATTATCGGGCATCGGCATATTTGTCGACTCTTCATTCAATTCACTCGCCAACGGGAGAATAAATAATTACGAAACGGGGTCCCGGGTATTTGTGCGAATAATTTAATTTATCCCGGTCGGCTTATCCATTCCCGAGCGGCGATGTTTCATTCCGTTCCACTTAAAGGCTTGCGCGTAAGTTGATGCGTTTTAGTAACAACATACTTTGGAAGTTGGTCAAAATTTGCTCAAATCAAAACCACGCAGAGTACAGGAAAAGATGGTTGCCAAGACAACTGTTTTGTTGGCCTTCGAGAAAGGCTCAACCCTACGGTGAAAGGCCCCCCATACGAACTTTACGTGTGCATCGTTGCAGCATATGGAGTAAAATAAAATCACACGCATCGCTTGCGCATCTGTTGTTGCGGTGGCTGTACTGCACTGTGGCCGAATGCCCGAAGGACACCCCGGCCCCGACTGACAGAGAGCAAGGATACCGCGGCTTCGTGCTTCGGATACCGACTTCGTGGCGAGGATATTAAGTCAAACGACCGCGCTCGGACTTGGGAAGACTAATGTTGCCGTTGCTGGCATGGTTCTGCTCAGGTTTAGAGACTTTAGACCCCGTGCCTGTTGCTCGGCGCAGCTTCGAAGTGCCATAGAGAGTAGGTCTTCCCGGCTACCAAGAGTAAAACTAAAATCCAATTAAAGCCACACTGTATCTTCGTAATTATTGTTTATTATGTGGGCCCCGGCCAGAGCGCGAACCTGTGCGATCCTTGTGGCGTCTCGGTGCAGATTTGTATCGGGAAACGCGGCCGTGGAAGCGATGGCCCCATTACGGTACGGATATTTTCAAGCAATACCAACAATGTGGTGCGAGTTAACATTTTTATTCAGTGACCGTGGCCCCTTCTGGCTTAAGCGGAAGGTGAGGTTCTTCCGTGTGCAGAAGCCGCTCTCATTCAACCGTTTTCAAATTACTCTCCTCACTCTCGTGCTGTAAAACTTGTGTCAGTAGCTTCTGGCTGGCAGCTCTCTGTCAAGAGCGTAGTTCTTGAGGAACCAACTCATCTTAAAATGTGAACAAACTGGTGTAATTAGGATGCAGATAATGAGCGCGGAAAACAGCGTGAGTTCTGCACCGCATTGACGTTGACGGCTGAGAAAATTGAAAGCCCCCCGTTGGCGCCAGGATAGCGACTCAATTTTGTCTTTTAAGACATGAGGTATTGGATTCTCAGCCACAGGGCAACAATCTGCCGTAATCGATAGCGACCCCAGCGCTCGGTTAATGAGCATTAATAATGAATCGCCTTCCATAAGCGGAATAAAGAACGGAAGGATAATGATGACAGTTACGTCAAGAACAGCCACGGTGACGATGACCGGGAGCATGACCTTGTGAGGAGTGCGGATTTTAATTTCTGACTTATCTTGTTTCGAGCTGCAGGGAAACAAACTAGGGGGAATTTTAGTTTCTACGATGTGGATCATTAAAAGCACGCAATAATGTGCCATAAGCAGTGAAACGATCACGAGTGCGACCGATTAAACATAAAAAAAATGAAAAACTATCCCATAGGAACGCTTTCCATCTCAGCGAGGAGTGACAAGTTTTCAAAACAAAGCCTCGTAACTCCATTTCCGTTTCCGACATTCAAGGGTCCCATAAACAACGTGCCGTCGCCGTACCGTATAGGGCACGCACTGACCTACAAATCGCTGGCGGAAATAGTAAAACTTTTCCGTACGCGACTCTTGATACGGCCTCTCTACTCTGAACTCCGGCACTGAAGTCTGCCCTGCAAAGCCCTAACAAACCCGGCGGTGGTAGAGGCCGTCAACATTAATAAAAGATAGAGCCGTTAGTTGGTAAGAGTCGGGCCAGTATTTAATGTCAATTATTGTTCGCCCAATAAACTGCCAGCAGCACTTAAAGTCTCGCTCAACAACCGGGTCCCGAACCGTTGGCTTTTGGGTGATGGAATTTTATTGAACCGACACAACTGGACATGATCGTTTGTGACACGTACGCAGCACCGCCCGGAAGAACTGACGTCAATTAGCACGGCTTACACATCGGATCAACGTAATGACACTCTAAATACCGCCACCGATACGACGCGACGATCGGATCGACGCGAAACGGGCTCGCGCCGGGGAAACGCAGCCCCTTTTCATTAGCTGTTCGAAAATTGGAAATCCCGTTTACGGATCCGTGGCACGGCACTAAGGCACGGTTCCGTCGAGTCACACATCAGCTGTCGTCTCGACGTAATCTAATTCTCGCCTTTTTGGCACTCACTCACTTGGACCTCCGTCACTGCACAATTAATTCGCTGCCGTTCGCTGCCGGCTACCGAAGATGGTCCGTGAGGCTCCCGGGGACCGCACCTCACCGGCTGGGATTTGCCAGAGACCCGACACGGCGCCTGACACGTTGATGAAGATGGTGAACGTTTAGCAGCAACCCAGCCGTCGCCCAGCTTATCATCGCCCCACCCGACCGGCCCGCCCCGGTCAATAGATTGCCGTTTGCCAATTCCTGACACGTCCCGGTGGATGTGATCAAAAAATGAAATTAAAATCTCCGTTTCCGGACTTGACTGCTAGCCGATTCCAGCTCCGGTTCCGGATCGAGTGTGGGACCTTTTTGGAGATCAAAAAAGTGGTCCCTTGCGGGGCTGCTAATTGGCAGCCTGACATCGTCCCTCGTCGTCCTGCCAATCCTATTAAAAATTGCCATTCCCATTTTGTCCCACAGTCGGAGTCGGAGTCTGGTGTTTTAAACGGATCGGACCCCGGCTGGAGGATTTAATTCGGGGTATTATTTTGCAGATGGGTGGCAGCAGAGATTTCTTATGCAAATTCATCATCATCCACCTGGTCTGGCTTCTGTTCGGACTCGCGTCGGTGTGTCTGGAGTTCCGGCTGAAGAAAGAAGCGCTGGAGTAAGATAAGAAGGAGCCTTGCCGGGTCACTCCTTGATGTCTACATGTCCAAACGAAGCTCGCTCAAACAATGCAGCTTGCGGGAAGCCTTCGAAAAGAAACTTCTCCGGCACTCCGGCGAGACCGAAAAAAGACCTGACTCCGAAAGCCTCCCAATGTTTGCCTGTGTGGTCTGTGGTCGAGCAGATCGGAATATTTTATCGACCGGCCCGTCGGACGGACCTGACGTCCAGACCCGGGTGCTTAAAGAATCAACCTTGTTGCAGTCGACGTCGTCGGGCCGGCTTTCGAATGCCGGCGACAAATGGAGATGTAAATGAGTGGAAAATCGGCTGCAGCGCCCAAGTTCTATTCCCGGTTCTCCCGGTAACCAATCAAAAAGTCCTCAATCACACCCCCGGCCGGGCCAAGGGTCACTCTCGTGTCTCTAGGTTGGCAATGATCAACAATTTGCAGACCTTCGTCCATCGTGCGCTTTTTCGGTTCTTCTTGGGAAAAGCGACTGCCTTTCTTGCTTCGATTTGCAATAAAACGACACAATGAACATTTGGGAAGCGCTTGTAGTCAGTTTTAGTCAGGACTGGATTCACTGGATGCCGTCTAGACAGTGGAGCGGACATGTGTTCGACAGGGATGTTTTTGAATCGGTACATCGGATGAGAGTCTGCTGGCCTTGCCGTGTTCCATTGCAAAGGGAAAGCGAACCGTAAGCGGGGTGGTTTTGTTGATTTTTAGCCAGAATCTGAACAACGTTCCGACCGATCGGAGCGTATTTTTAAGCCATTATTTGTTCAGTCGAATTTCAGAATACTTTCAGAGAGACATGTGTCGGTTTGGATTCGCTTTCCATTTGATCCGCCTTAAGAAGGCAAGAAATGTTTATCTGTTTTTGGTGTTTTTGGTACGGCCAACACATCAAATGCAATTTAATTCGAAAGCAACCAAACCGCCATTAGCTGCTGTCGTGAGCAAAGAGGCCCACCACAGGGTCTGGTTTATTGATAACAGTTGCGAATTGCCGACGCCACATTAATAAAGCAATTAACAATCGTCAGTTGCTAGAAAAAACCTGGAAATCCAATTAGCTTTCGAAACTCCGACTCCGAAAGGCCGTTGGCGCAAATAGTAACGTAACCCCAGCCCAGCCCAGGCTCATAATTCCACGTTTAGGCCCCGGCGTGACCATTCGGCCGTGGTTTCAGATGATAATTAAAATGTGGTTCGGCACTATTCTGGTATTCGGCACGGTCTCGTATTTGCTGAATCGACCCCGCACCGGACCGACCGCAACATTAAATGGCGGCGTTTCCGCGACGTTGCTAAGTATTTTTGTTTACCCATAAAAAAGACCCCAAACAATTTCGCTGCCGTTCGATTTACTGCCCACGTGAGCACCGAGCATGACGGGTCATAATGCAACTTTTGCGCAACAACTACAAACAGGCGACCATTCAGCATTCTCGTTGCGTTGCGTTGCGCGGAATGCTGATTAGAGCATCGTTTGCCGCCGTTTTTTTTTCCTGGACCACGCCAAAACTTTTGCCACGTTGGCTGGCCCCGAAACGTGCCAAAAATGAAACTAATTTCGCACCCCCCGTGCCCGCAGACTCCAGAGAGGCCACTTCACAGATCGTAAATATATAAATGTGTTCCTCTATCGAAACCATAACCAACTTTTCGCGCGTGCAATAAAATCACGACAATCAAATTTATTTTCCTATTACCTAATCGTTGGCTGCGTTCCCGGGAGAGCGCCGAAGGTTTCTCGGGTTCCGGGTGACTCCTCTTGGTCAGTAACTTTGGCCGCCTGTGCTGGCGAGGGCAGATAAAATCGTTTTCGACATGGTCAGTTAGCTGGCTGATGGCCGAGCGAGCAGCAGAAAACCAGAAAACAGATCCCACGCTTTCGGGGTTCGAGGTTCCCCGGCGGACTTTGCAAGATTGCAATCGAGAAAGTGCACTCGCCCCAGTGGCCGGTGGCTGGTAATGTGCCCGTCTTCTTGGGTGATTCTCAATTTCGAGCCCCGGGCAACGGCCGTGCCTGTCGACGGCCAATACCCTAAATGGACCGTAGCGATCGAACACCAGCCTGGTGGCTGGTGAAGAAGAGAAAATTTATGCTCGCTTTTCCGAATTTTCACAGCCATTCGTTTTCCTCGCTGCTAGAACTAGAAATAAACCACCCGGAACATGGTCCACAACCGCCACTCCTTGTGGATGCGGAAGAAAGAAAAACGATGACCGAAAAGCAGTATATTTTCCCTATTTTGCTATCGAGCGACGTGCAAGACATGGGCATAAACGTAGCCCAGTGAGCCGGGAAGTTGCTTGTCCTAATCAGGATGAAGGACTCTATGGATCTACGGTGTGGTTTGGATTATCTTGCCCTTTTCTTGGGCCGGTTGCTGAAATCGGGGCTGTTGGATGGTAACAGTGTTGTAGTTAAGTTTAAGTCTGCAATACCCCGTGTACGGGTTTTGGGAGGAACTTAAGCAGAGTTCCATTTTTTACTAGGTAATCTGCCATCAATGCTGAACACGGCACGATTAATGTAGGCCTAAAACAGGTTGGAGCAGTATGGGTTTAGGATTTATCGTACAACAAACGAAGGTGCAAAGAACTTGAGCAGCTCTCGTGTTGACATTGTTTTTCTCTCGAACCGGTCCTGGCCTGCGAGAAGGGACCTTCCCCAATCTGGCTGATCAACTGCAGAATTTGAGAAACATTGACCTGGCAGCTAGAGAAAATGTTTGTTTGGGTAATGTTTATGTTTTGAATGAGTTCATTATATCCAAAATTCAATTACCAGGCTGTTCAATAAGTTTTGATGCAGGATGAATGGATACTACAACAATTCGAACATTATTTAAGGGATTTTTGCCATCGTCATAATGACTGTCTTGTGACATGCCTAGGGCTTCTACTAAATCTCTTTCAGTCACTCGGGGATTTTCCAATACGATATCATGTGCTTTTCCTACGATTTCAGGTGTTGCTTCTGTTTTTGGACGTCCTCAAAGTGAATCGTCTTCAAGGCCCCTACGGCTATGGTCGTACAAGCCATGTACAAGAGTTCAGATGGTCTTAATTAATGGTTTAATGGGTGCATGAAACATTCAGGTGGAAAACGGTTACCTGCTTAAGTGTTGTATTATTTTCCTTCCGAAAAAGCTTCCCCCACAGCATTTCGGTTCTATCCAAACGCCAGTGATGTTCTCCTGATGATAATTGGAAGTGATTTTTGCGAAACATTTCGCTGTTTCGAAACGACACCATTTGCCGTTTCCTTCCTGGATTACCGGTGAACACACGGGAACTAATCAGCTCTGCTTCTGCACCGCTAATTGAACCAATCTCCACCGTAACCCCTCATCAATGCCATCCTTTTCCCGCTCTAATCAGCCGCGATGGACGGGTGGACTCCGTTAGAGCGAAATGCCACTCACATGCTGATGGCCGGTGCCTGACAAAATGATGGAAATAAAATTATGCATTACCCCTCGATGTGTGGGCACAAGTGGGCTGGCTCGTAATGAGCATTGGCGGGGGCCACTCCGTATTCGAGTCATGCGTTACACGGCCGGTGGCGCGATGGTGGTGTGTCCAAAGTACCGGATATGAAATGATCGCAGTGACGGCACTCGCACCGGCCACGGCTCGTTTTTGTACGTTTCGCTCTCAAAGGATGCGTTTGACAACTCAATTCCATGGGCCCAGGCTGGCACCAATTTGAAGTGGCCATTCTGAGCCATGAAATGAGTGCGGCGCACAATTTAAATTTTGTATTGGGCCACCTGCTCCGAAGGCCGATCCGTGGTGCGCCGTGATCAAATGTTGCACATTTCCGCATCCGCATCCTCGCATCGTCGGTTGACACCGTGTCGGCCGGACATTTCATTTGTCTTTTTAATCAACCTCATCGGGATGCATGTTGCTGTCCGGTTTGGTCCGGTCCGGTCCGGTGAAATGTGCTGCGACGTGGAGCTATGGGCGATGGGTGCGTGTTAGTGGTCGCGTCCCGGTGTCACCGGTGCATAAAGCGTTCGGGCTTTGGTCCTCATTTGGGCGTTAGGCTCAACACATTGGACGATCCGTAGGACGATCGCAGGTTCCGGCCAGCCGATGGCCGATGGCCTGCTGGCGCTGCTAGTCCTGCAATGTACACAAGATGTAATTAATCAATCACTATCAAGTGGAGGACACGCGTATCCTTCGGTCCCATGTGCGTTGGCGTGCGCAATCGCACACAGGACTTCCGTTGTTTTTTTTTGTCTGGCCACTCCGCAGGTGCATGTATATTATGGTTGTTCGCATGTAACACGCAAGCGGACCACTGGATGCAAAATGCATCGACTTTGATTGACGTGTGTCACGCTCGGGTGCGCTACATGCGGAGGGCTCACCCAGCTGGTCAGACCCTCATTTAATTCGCGATAAAGTATTTACATTATGCAGCCTCCACGGGCCGTCGCGAGATGTTATAATTATGTCAGCAGGACTCAGTGCAGTGCAGCAGCGAAGGTTGAGTGAATCTATCGAGAAGTGGTGACTATTTCGGAAAGCTTTAGTATTATTATGAGCTTCGGTGTTGTGTTTCTATTCAAATTTCAACCTTTCCAACATAAAAAAACGTTTTAACAATTGCGAAGCGCTTGAAGTGTGCTTGCGGAACCAAAATAAATTAAAATAAATGATAAACATGAATTGTCTGTGCGCAGAATTACCATCGGGCGGTCGGATCTGTTTCGGAATCGCAATTTCGAATTCTTATTACAAAATCGTAACACTCGAATCAGCAAGACAAGAAAGCACTCGTCACAGATGCCCAAAAGATGACAGTTTCGGCAACGTGCAACGGAGTGCAACGGGGAACGTTATGCAAAACGGTGCTTCCTTCCAATTGCTTGACCTCGGGACCGTGCCGCCACGACGAGTGCGCCATGCTTGCGACGGAGTTGTTGAAATGTTGTCCGCAGACGGTACTTGGGCGAATCGAGTGTTCTCCGGGGTTCTCGGACAGTCGCGTCGTCTACGGTTTCTTCGACGCTCCGATGTTTTCGGATGGTCGAACCAGAACTCGAAGTCTGTCAAGTGCACCTAGGAATGAGAGCTTCTCCGGGGAGGATTTTTACAGCGCCACTAGACTGGAGTGATGTAACAGAGTTTTGTTACGATTGAAACAAGCTGTCGTTGCACTTAAAATTTGTTGAATATTTCTTATAGTATTCGGATTGCTTCAATACAAGTTCCGATCTAGCATTTCGGACTGCCGTTGCCTTCGTTAGACACGGAGCGCTGTTGAAACTTACGTTAAAAAGTATACTAATCAATGCCCCTAATGCTTGCCTTCCATCGCGCAGATGTCGTCGGGCAGTAATGGAACTTTCTTCACTGGCCCGTCACGGCTTTGGTACAATACACGCTACAAAGGAAAAAGTTTTCTTCCGCCAGAACAATCGTCCACAATGACGGATGAACTAAAACCAGGCGGTGACAGGTGGTGTACGGTTTTCTATTTTTCCCACGAGCCGCAAGCCCACCCTAAGCTACTCCACGAGTGAGTAAGCGGCCAGCGAAACTTTTGGCCCCCAAAAACCAATAATCTAAAAATTTCACCCAACATTAACTGCCATTCTTTCCCAGTAATTTTACCTTCCCCAGAGCGGAAGGCAAGGCAAACCGAAGTTCCGAGGATCCGGGAAACTTTATTTTCCACGCCGCTCGCCGGCGAGGCAATTTCTTCTCCCACCGCTGTCGCTTTCTGGTGAAGAAAATAGGTTTTCTTATGAAAAATTTTGTACGTTTTACCATTCGCTGATGGCGGTAGTTTTTCATTTGCCTTCGCCCCCCCGGAGTTCACATTTGGGTTGTCGTCGGTGCGTTGTCTAAGAGTTGAGGCTCCTGTGTTCCTGCCGAAGCTTCAGAAAAAAATGTAGCATTTTCTACTACTTTGTCCGGAACGGTGACAGAAGGTGTGAAATGAGATGTTTATTTTTTACCTAAGTTACATATGAGAAAATGTATGAGCTGGGGATGTCGAAAAGAAACTCTGAATATTAAGACGCCTCCACAAGCCTCCAGGGATCGAGCCAATTGGAAGGCGTTCGTTCGGGACCTAAGCAGGCCGGTCGGTGGGCCTATGACGAAGTCGCACGATGACAAATGGGTGCCCATAATCAAGTTGTACATCCAACATAACCTTGGCATGGATTTTGATTTCCGAGATTAAAGGGCTTCAACCTGGCAAGGTGTGTGTGGTGAGTGAGTGGTTTGTATTATGCATGAAATAAGTCTTCAGTGGATGGTTTGAATATGAAAAGCCACATAGGGCCATAAACAAAATCCAAGCATCGGTTGGTGCCTTGCTGATAAATGGCCATGCATCACGACGCTTGGAGTACACGTGCCATGGGCAAGATTTATTGGTAACACTTTGACAGTCTATTGTCTTGTTTGTTCGGCATTTTTCGCGGGAATCCAGTCAATTCAACGAGTTTCCTGCCCAAATTTGTTGTTAGGCCGCTCATTCGTGCGACTCTTCGGTAGCGCCACCCAAAAATGTCTTCAACATCCGCCAAAGTTCATCGCATCCAAAGCGCCGGCGGATGCAACGTGCAGGAAGCCAAACAGGAACTCGCAAGGCGCCATTTTGGGGGGGGCCCGAAAACGGGAAAGGGTAACCGGTGAGCAGACTAAGAACAAGATGGATGGATGGCGATATGCAAATTGGAAATTGTCACCGCAACGAGAAACGCGCCAATGCTCGGCCGGGGGCGCCCGTCGTCGCACGCACGCCGAGGACGCCGCCATATGCTCGAAAATAGGCAGCGGATCTGATAAAAGTTTTTGCCTCTGCAGGCATCCATTTTTTGTGTTTGCCTTGTGCGCCCGGCAAGAAGTTCTACGCTGCGTGCGGGTTGTACCACTTCCGGTGCAATTTTCGACACTTGGCGGTGATTTGTAATCTCCAGCGTGCCGGCGTCGCGTAGGAAGTTGGCCGGATGTTTGTAATCTTCAGCGCCGTGGGCACCCTCAGGAAGGGTTCTTTCATCGCCTTGTCGTGCCTTTTTAACGGCACGGCCTCTATCTCTCGCACGGCTTTGCGTTGCGTCTTGGGCCGAGCCCGGGGATTGCGGACTTTAGATTAGATTTCGCACCAAACGATTTGGGTTTCGCCGGAATGGAGAGGAGTGTGCAACGGACGGGCAAGTTTGGCAGAGGCTCTAGTGGCTGAAAGTGGCGCTAAAGATTTTATTTACCCGTGCCTGGGGTACCAGATGCAGCGCGCGCTCCCGGCAAGGATGGGAAAGTTATTTTAAGGTCGACGATGTGATTTTGGTTACATTGGATTTATGTAACTTCTCGATTGAGTTTGCTGACTGTGACTTTGAGGAAACGGAATCGCCGGCATCGTCAGGTTTTTTTTCATTTGGATGCTAAACAAGGACCTCTTTGAAATCGCAAAAATAGTTTCAACAATTCTAATTTCAACATCGTAAAGATTGAAGATTGAAATACAAAGATTGGGCGCTCCAGTTTCGGGAACAAGAAAAAGTCACAGGAGGGCCAGATCTGAGAAACACGGTGGCTGTGCTGTGCTATAATATTTGTGTCGCGATTCTTTTTAAACAGACCTATAGTACGGGTTCACAATCTTCGTCCTATAGCCCTGTAGGACGTCTATACTATAGTTGATTCCTGTAGTCCTTTTCGGGTCTCAACACAGTGAACGTTTGGGGCAATACTTATACAAAACCATCTTTTATATGAAATGGATTTGCGTTTCTTCTTCCATCATGCGGTATCCATGGCATGCTGAGCCATGATAATCGCCACGGTCTATTTATTATTAGTTCATCATTGTCCTCGTGGGTCCAGGCACTCCACAAGCAAAACTATTTCCAGAACTGTGCAGGAAACGTACCATGTTAGGCCCTCGGGAGCTATTCGTTTTGATGTTCGTTTTGTTAGAGCCAAACTTTCCATGTTTGCCACAAACTTACCAGCACTTTTGCGGCCCAATGACAATGTTTGATGAGTTCGAATCGCGTTGACAGACAGACGAATTGTCAAACTGGGAAACTTTTGGGATACGAATTATTTGCCACCTCGCGGTAATTCAGCTTTTCAGATGCTGAAGCATTACTTTAACGATCGCCACCGTCGTGACTCCAGTTTATGTTGGTAAACCTTCGCCTAATGTGTCTAAAATATCGTTATCGCATTTACAACCTTAACGTACTTTATGCGCATTCCCGTTGGAAGCTGAGCTGGTAGAGAGCCCAAAAAAAGCAGGACTTCCTCCACAGTTTCCGTGTGCCGTTGGCGAGTTGAAAAGTTTTCGCTCGTTTTAGTGTTTGAGTGGCTGCTGCCAGCTCCAGTTCCATAAACCAAGCCGGGCAAGAAATCGTCGACTCTTCGAAGTGTCGAACTTTTCGCCGGCCCCCAAAATGGCTTCCACGCGGGGCGAACAGAAAAACGCCGCGAACAAGTGCGCGCCTGTTCTGTTTGACATTGCCGCCGGGGGAAACAGTACTTTGGTGCGCGGAACGTTTTACGAGAGCTTTTAACACGGTATGTATTGTGCGGTCCGCTTTTTTTCACCGGCTCGTGAAGTAACGTTTTGTTTCGTAGTGCTCTACCCGGGGGCCGCACATGTCTTTCAAACATCAGCGGCACACGGTGACAACACCCGGCCGTCCAACCGACCGACCGAACCTCTCGCCAACACGCATGATTTGAATTTGATGGCATTGGCACATTTTGGTGCTTGTAAACCAGCTTTTTGCCCGTAAAGCCCCATGGAGCAGCCGGTATAACTATCGTTCGCGCGTTACAAGTTTTGCTGGTGCAAACCCCCCTTTTTCGGGTAACGTGTTGAGTCAATTGAGTTTTGCAGCTCTTCACAATGCGACTGTGCGATTGGCGAAAGCTGCTTTTGTGGCAAATGGAAATCATTGGAAAAACGGTGTTTTGTGACCAACGCGTGGCCGCAGGTCAGCACATGTTTTGTGCCACATTAAGAGTGATACATCGTGCTCAGTGAATTGTTCAGTATGAATGGATTTAACAAAGTTCCGTCAATCGTTTTCATTTGTTTGCAATTTCAAATTGTTATCAGTTCATACCACAAATACTCCTGAAAGTATGCAATCTACGAGGGGTGTTTAAAAAGTAATGATAATTTTGCATTTACGCGGGCTACATAAGTCCGATTTTCGATTTTTTTGTGGTTTTAGGTTGCTACACATATCAGTGATTTATGGTGAACAGTTCGGCCATTTTGAGTAATCGGTCAATTTTTGACAGCTGTTTAGCTTGGACAAGATTTGACTCATCTTCGATGCCGTCTTTATCGCCTAAATCGTATCGTGGCGTCGTCCTTTCATGCCTCCTTTTGGTTTCCGGAACATGAAAAAGTCACAGGAGGCCAGATCTACAGAATACGGTGGCTTTGGTATCATTAAAGTTTTTTTTTGGTCAAAAATTCGCGCAGAAACCACGACGTGTGAGCAGGGGCGCGACAGCCAATTTTGGGTTTCCCACAAATCCGGACATTTGTGACGGATTGCTTCGGGCGAATTTCGCATAACTTGCAGGAAGTATTTTTTATTGACCGTTCTATTTTTTGGCAACAACTCATGATGCAATACGACCCTGCAATCGAAGAAAACTGCAAGCAAAACTGTTCACAATCGATCAAAGTAGGCATTTCGACGTTCACATCTTCTCGGCCCACTGAGAAAACTTTGAAACACCGATAAGCAATGCTTTTGGTCTTAAAAGCTTCACCATAAGCCACAGTCAACATTCTGATTGCGTCCGAGCTCTTAATTTCGTTTTTAACACAAAATTTGATAAAGGTTCTTTGCCATCCATTTTTTGGAGCAGAGGAAAATCGGCGGAGGCGCAAGACACGTGCACAGTAAAACAATTGTCAACAATTGACCGATTACTCAAAATGGCCGAACTGTTCACCATAAATCACTGATATGTGTAGCAACCTAAAACCACAAAAAAATCTAAAATCGGACTTATGTAGCCCGCGTAAATGCAAAATTATCATTACTTTTTGAACACCCCTCGTACATTATTGATGATTTGTAATACAAAACTCTGGCAGATTATTTTACTCAAACACTTTGCTCAATTCAACCAATTTCAAAAAATATATAATCGTCTGGCAACTACACACGCCCAGACAGGACGGCGCATACTTCCTTTTGCAAGATGACAAAAAATGCACCAAAACGCCAAACCAGACGGCAGAAAGTGTCCAAGAATAACGTGACTTGTTTTACTTGTTAGACGGCGGAGCGAGAAAAAAACAAGAAATGGCCAACCATCAGACGTCCAGGGCTAGTTGTGGAACTAGTTTTCCAATTGTCCACTGGAAACGACTCTCGGCACATTCCTCTTGCCCACTTGGCCGGTCTGGTCGTAAACTTTATTTCCCAGAAATATGTGAGTTAGGCTGGGGCCGAACGAAAAAAAATAGCTCACACACACAGCAGTCGGCGTTCGGAAGTCGGAATAAGCCGTACAAGGCTTGTAGTGTCAACAGGAAAATCGCCCGTCACCAGACGGCTACGGGCGGCCGTATAAAGCGATAAGGCAAACAAAGTTCCAACTTCACTCCGTCCCCCGGGGGCCCGGGGGGAGGGGGCGATCCTCGGGGGTAGCGGCTCTTTTTCCCTGTTGCATCGTTATCCGCGCGATTGGCTCGGACCATCTCGTGCGCCGGCGGTCCGGCTGAAAGACATCGGATCAAGATATGAGCACCGTGGATGGTAGGAAAATCGGTGCCATCGTGGACGCAAAATGCAACGGAATTCGTGGTCCGGCACAAAAAATTAAGCGGAACCGGCAGACCGGCAAAGTTATGTCCTTTTTGGCTTGCCTGTTTTTGTGTGTCTCCGTCGGACGAACGGAACTGAAGGAAACGGTAAACATTCCCGTGATGCTCCCCGAAGGAGGAGTAGATCAAAGATGTACGGGTTTGGGATTACAGTTTTCACACCACGGCCGGAACCGGAATGACCGCCGCTAGCCGGATTGGTCGGACAGGCGAAGGGGCTGAAACCTGCTGTATTAAAACGGGTTTATCGCCTCGTCCGTGGGGTTTCCGACGTGTGTAAGCTGAACGAGTGTCCGGTGGAAGGCTGCCCCATGAAGATTGAAGCGATGATTTAGTGGAGCCAGGTGCCGATGCCCCTGTCCTTAATCGAATCGAATCGATGACATGTGGGACTCACTGGGCCACCGGGACCCGATTATTGGAAACGTTCCAAGGAATTACAAAAATGTGCACAAATTCTTCAAAGCAAAGACAAATCAATTAAAAGAAGTTCGAATCAAACTGACCGGATGAGCAAGAAGCAACAAAGATCCTGAGAGTAAATGTTTGGGACGAAGGCTGCCGTTCCGAGTGATAAGAACATAAAATATGGCATCCAAACCAAAACCGCACCGGTTCCATGCATCATGCTTCATGTTTCGTGAAATGAAATAATGCTTCATTTCTGTTCCGGCCCCACACCGTCGTGTGCCCCGTCGTTTGGTCCACAAATGCTGGCCGGGCCGAAAGTTTGCGCGAGGCCATTTATTTCTCTGAAGGCCGGAAGCCAAAGCTTTATCGTGGGTATAATTTTATTTTCTCGACACCTCGTTAAACTTTCGTCGGCAGCGTCGGCAAGGAAAATTAGTACTCCCCGTTCGGTTTTTCCGGCCGATTCTATTCTTGAACTTGCCGTTAATGGAGTGTTGATTGTTTGAATTCTTTTTTCGTCCGCCAGTACGGCAGTATCTATTGACAAATTGGTAGGTAAAATCGGGCGTTAAGCCTGCTTAAAATCTTTACCTTAACTTTCGTGGTAGCGATTTATCGACGGAATCGAATTTCCTTCCGTTCCGTTACGGCGAACAAACTTGCGGCAGCTTCCCGAAGCTTCGAATGGCTTGGCCAATTCGCTTGTTGAACCACTTCGTCGAAGGCACAAATTAATTAGCCAACTTTCAAACAATTAGCTTTACACTTCGCAGCTCTTTCCTCTCAGGGGCTTCCGGTTCGTTCCGGCGTTTCGGAAGAAATCGACCAACGAACGTTTAAGTTATTTGGTGAAGTTATTTGTCTAGAGAATCCAAACTGTTCGTGTCCAGTGACCGATGTGTCGCAAACATACTTCTGTTGTTGTGTCGGGCCCTCCGAACTTGACCTTCCAATTCTACGGTTCGAGAAGTTTTCTGGCCAGTTGTCTGTGCCTTCACTCCACGACGTGACATGTGACTTTCTCTTTCTTCGCCAGTCGGCGGGGTCGGGACAAAAGCGGGACGATAACAGAGGGACCTACGGGAATGGCCCCTATGGCTGGGACGTCGGTTTTATGTAAACATTGCATGGATGTACTGCATAAATCATGATAAGCGCCGTAATAAAGATTTCGTACAAAGCAGATCCTTATCCTGGGGAAGTCATTTCACCTAAATTCGAGGAGGGAGAGAAGAGAACGGAGAGATTTAACGAATGTGTGGCCACATGAAGATGTCTTTCTGGGTGCTCATGTTCACCCATTGTTAGGCATCGCTTTATCACCTACATTTGAATAAAGTCCTTAAAGACACGTATCGGCGCATTGAAACGGTTCCGGTTGTTGGAAGGCTTCGCTCACTGTGCGCGAGTAAAATAAACATTTATGGAATCGTCTTCTCATTTAATTACTCTTTTAGTTTTTGATTGTTTATTCGCTAGCCTGGAAGGGTCATATGAGAGTGCGCATGAGTTGCACAGGAACTGCGCTTCAATCGAGATCCCGAAAAGAAATGGCCGTCCAAGCCATTCCAAGACTGATGCGTGTCCCGGCAGTGCTTTAGTGGCCCGTGCTCGACCTAAGTAAACGACTCCCCGTGTGTGTGTTAGCGCTCTTCTCAGACAGAAAACGAGCGCTTCGCGGTGCTTCCGCCTTTTTCGGTCGACCCCGAATGAAAGCTTCTGACACTTTTGAATAATACAGCCGCCCGTTTCGGGTGGTCTCATTAAAGGCTAATCCTTGGAGGCGGGTTTTTAGCCGACTCCAAAGAGAAAGCGACAAACAACGCCAGACCCAACCCGGGGCGCAAACAAACGCGAGAGTTTGCAGCAACACCGTTACACAAAATTAGATTTATTTGCGGCTTATCTTTATGGAGTGCCACTTTTTTCTCCGGGTAGCCCGCCCTCGGCCGGTAGCAGAACCAGAAGTGGATTTCGTCATCAGTTCCACCGTCGGTCCGCCGTCGCGGTCCAGCTTTGTGAGCGGGTCCCCGGGATTTTCGTACCATGTTTTGCTGTTTACCCACAGCCTTTAACGTGTTTGCGGAGGTTTTGTTTATTGTTACTATTTTTTTTCTGTTGTGGAGGAAGAAAATGTGATCCTTTGTGCGATTGTACTTAATTGAAAGGAAAATTAAGCAATTGCGGGTGGCCTTGGTGGTTTTCGGGACCGTGGCAAGCAAATGTATTAAGGACCCTTTCCATCCTTTTCACAGCCACTGATGATTTCCGCTGTCGGCCGAGACCGCAGAAATGTGACCAAAAACGCTGTCGAAACACCGAAACTTATGTCCCAACGACGACCAGCTGATGACTAATACACGTCGGTGGTTGGTTAGTGCTGGCTCACAACCCATTCAAACAGTGCCAAAAAACCGTAACATAAACTATGTCCACCATTGCGCCGACTTCGTCACAAAAAGTGCGTTCCAAAGGGTGATCCTGCCACCGTCGGTCGGTCGGTGGGCCGGATGGAAAAAGAAAGAAAAACCCTCCGACGCCCGGTGGGGGCAGTACGTCATGTTGACGGTTAAACTTTTCTCATTAAACACGACGTTTGCTGGTCGGTTGCGTGGTTTGTGGGTTCTTTTTTCCGGTTTTGTCCCCTCAAATCTACGGCATGCGGGTATGCTCCAGTAACGTATTTGTTTCGGTGAGCTTTTGTGGCTAGTTTCAAATAGTATTTTTGCTGAAATATCAAAAGCAGATGTAATTTTTAGCATTAAAATGTTATCTTCTGTTTGGCTGATAATTTTAGCTCAAAAGTCGTCCATTTGTTCACAATAATACGGGATTTTTGTTTGGAGGTTATCAAAAACAAATTCGAAAGCTTTATCACCAAGCTTTTGTGTTTTGGTCCCCACCGCCGGAAGAAAGGCACTGTCTGATGCCAAACGCGTCCCACTGTGTTGCTGTGAAGGAGTTAACGCTCGGCTTGCGGGCTAAACAAACGGCAAAAGGCCAACGATTCCCGGCGTTACGGAGGCGTGAAGTGCAAAAACGCGGGGCGAGAAAGCGACAAACTGACGAGTCCTTCGTCGCGGATGGTGGCGAAAAGAGCATTAACGAGATATAAATTATACATAAAGCATTAAAACTTTTCATAAAACATCAACCACCACTGGGAACCGCTGGGTGTCCCGAACCTCGACCATGGCCCGTAGATTGGCGCTATCCTAGCGGTCGGTTCCACACGACAGTGCTTCGATGCAACATAATAAAACCGTGGCACAAAGTACATCAGGAGCGAGTTAGAAACTGTGGCCCCCGGGTACAGGTTGGGTACGGTGGCTCGGTTCATTAAATGGCTCCAGCTTAAATTCATAATTAAGTATTCAGGTTCTATTGTTCTGAGCAATTGCACAAAATTAAACCTAGCTTAAACATGAAAAAAGCCAGCTAGAGTTGACGCCAGTGCGCTTAATTTAAATCAATTTGTGCCTCTGTTGACAGGTCAATCAGATCAGAGTTGTTTGTGATGTTAAATATTTCAGCCAATCAATGCAAAACAATTATGCTCTTTACCCAAAGGCCCGTCTAACATTCCACACAGCTGACAGCTGACTTTTGCATTGTTAATGAAATGCCCGGTGTTTCGGTGGCAAGCTTTATGAAACCGCCGGTCGGTTAGCATAAATGTTTGCACTTCCACATAGCAATAAATGGCAAGGATTGAAGCCATGCATATTGCAGTTAGAATGCATAAAAAGTCCCTTTCACGAGCCAGGCCGAATGAATAGCTCAGCCTGGAGCGGCAACTGGAACACTAACGACAGGCAAAAAGAGAGCGAAACAATGGCCAACATAAAAACCGTCGCACGAGGTAAGGTAAACTCTTTGGCCACTTATTACAATGGGTTTTGTGTATGCAAAACTATTCGCATTAAAAACTCGCGCATATAATCCGCGGGGCCCCGCGTCCGCGTGACAACATTCGCAACTCTAAACATTTGCCCACCGATGGGTTATGATTGCCGTGGCCAGGTGCACGGTTGTGTTGTGTTCGTTTCTTTTTTGGCCGTGCACAATATTGATAGAGAAATTCTCCGGGGGCCCATTTATGAATGCTGTAAAAATATGCAATGAACAGTGCGGCGCACGGAGAATTCAGATGGATTTTCCGACCGAACCGAATGGGCGGATCTAGTAATCTGTGCTGTTTTGCATTGGACTCAAGTAGTTGAAATATTCATTGGACTGCATCATGTTTCGAATTCAATTTGGTTTTTTTCGGTAAAGTTAGTAACAAATGTTTCACGTTTCACGATCATCGCGATCGTCGGTCTGGCCGTGGATGACGATTAACCACCACCGGAAGCAGGAAGCAGGAAGGCGCGGTCAATTTTACGCACCGGCACATCCACGGCTCTTGCCACGGGCTGTGCATTTTAATCATTTCGTATACTTTATGGCTTTATGATGTTGTTTTTTTGTGTCCATTTCTATCATCCGTTCGGCGCTGGCGATCGGCGCTGGCGAGATCGAATCGGACTCAGAACCGAACGGCGGAATTCGAGTCTGTCGAGCGTTAAAAAGCGAATGCTCATCGGCGCATAACGTACACGTGTGTGAAAAGGGGGAACCGTGGAGAGCGTACAGCGTTCATTAGTGTTTGTACCGAACTAGCGACTGTCCGGGGGTCCGTGCCTTTGGGATTCGTTATCGTACAATATGCTGGTGAAGACGCGGAGTGGTCGTTGTTTGCCGGCGGACTCCCCACAGAACATGATGATTTTTTCGAATTAACATTCAACCCAGCAGATGGTTGCATCTTTTGCCGCGGCTCCGGGTGTCTGCTTTTGACCGAATTCGGAGCCGGACCCCCCCGGTGGAGCTCCGGCCAACCGTGAGTGTTACAAAGTGTGGCGATTTGAAACCCATAATGTCTGGCATTTCCGCAAACACATTTCGGTGGCTCGGGTTGTTTCGTGCGTGAGTCACGATTTGCGTGCCGCAAACATGGCGAACAAATGGTGGCAAACCGAGCGAGTCAACACATTGGTGGAGCGTCTAATGCCGGGCAGGAAGCGCGCATTATTTATGGGCACAAAATGTCAGCAGCGACGAAGCATTAAGAACCGTTTCCCATACTTTTTAATGTAACGAAAAATCGATCTTCATTCGATGGTTGATTTATGAGTACAAAAGTCGATCAACAGTGACCTCTTAGAGGTAATTAGCGCAAACGCACATTATTCTCACCTTCGATGGAGCAAGTCTTTTGGCCAGGGATGTCACGTTCTGCGAGTTGATCGAAAAAAGTGACAGCAAACGGTCGAGGAAGGTATCATTAGAATTCATTGCAGTCGTGTAATGTTCTCGCGCGCCACCGACGATGTGCGGCCATGTAATTACTGAGAAGGAACGCGGCTTCCGGCCACCGGACCGGTTCCGGGTGCTGTCGAGGTTCCCGTTCCCGGTTGGTCGCCCGTTCGCGTGTCGCGCATCGTCAAGTGACCAATCGAGACCGGGCGCACTGTGGCGTACCGGTTGTTATGCCATCATTCATGTTAATGCTCCTTCACTTTAAATTAATTTATGATTTCGGCTCGCGTTCCCCGACTGTTCGTTAGCCTGGCAAATTTCTAATTTGAGTTTAATACCCAAACACACACACCGAGTAGGCCACTGGCCACGTCTTGTGGTCGACCGGAAGTCCGCAAACACACACACACGAAGCCTTCAACGGACGTGTGCATCGATCTGAAGGGCGAGTGTAGCATCTGAAGCTCGCGGGCATGCAACATGGCCATTAGCGTTAGAGTTACAGCAAAATAGTTATCACGAATTTGCTACATGGTGCCAGTTTAATTATGATTATTGAACGGCCCAAACAGTGACGCTTTGAATTAAAACTTTTTTCGTCGACTCGCGTTCGTAAATGTGTCAACATTATTGGCGCTAAAAGTGGCATTTTTTAGCCCTCGAATGAATATTAACGTTTTAAAAGTAAAGTAATCGATAGTTTAAAATCCAAACGCCCGTTCTACGCTCGGCACGGTACGTGTTCAGAATTGGTATCGCTTACGAAAAGTGGCACAAAGTAACGAAAATGGATTGCGAAGCACGAAGCCAACCGCATGATGGACCGGTAGTAGCACTCCCAACAGCAGCAAACGTCACGCAAACCGCCACTTACGGTGTCAACCGTGTTCCGGGGCTCTCTGGAGTGCTGTACTCCTTTGTATTCCTTCAACTTTGTCTCCCCATGAAAAAAGAATCCTGTTCTTTTTGTAAATATGAAAAGTGTGAAGGATATTTTAAAACAAGTTTCCGGGATGTTTGGGAGTGTTGAACGAAACGGCACCAGATTGCTGTCAATCGAGCCACATTTAAATAAAAAGAATGAAGATCACGAATGAGCGCTAGTCGCTGAAGATTGACGGCAGTCGTTCGAGCGAAAGATCAAGAAGGATGAGATCCGTGCAAACTTGTGCACCTTTTCAAAGGGACAGAAAGTGCCTCTCAAAAACACCTTCCTGTGGAGGGTTTGAAGAAAAAGTACTGGAAAAAAGACTGCAATACACTATCAGCATCGGTGCAGGACCCGGGCCCGAGCCCGAGAGCAACAACAACCCGGCCGGGTTACCGTCACGCGGAGGATGAGCCACACGTTATCACTGCTTCGCGTTGCCGAGTTGTTTGTTTGGCGCAGAGTGTAGACGCGAAGTTGGGCGAAGAAAATGATCTTCCCACCCAACGCCCGGGATACCAAGGATGCACCCTGTTCAACGCCCTCCAAACAGGGTTTCCCAGCAATTGTTTGTCATTCGCGCTCCAGCTCCGGCTTGGGAGGATTTACTGCCACCTGCTTACCATGAAAAGCTTCTTCGACCGCCGGCCCACTTCCCACCGCCGGAGTAACGTGAAAAGTCTCGGCTCGGCTCGGAACACAAGCGCACCTCAGAAGCCGCGGCGTGCAACTGTTTCCGGTGCACTTATCATAAATCCTCCGTACGCTCCGGCGGTCGGGCGGCTGGAACCCGGAACGGAAAAGCAAATGAAAATAATAAGGAAACCGGTGGAAACTGCAACTTCGCGCTAAAGTTCGCCGCGCGAGCTCGCAAAGCTAAGGTGAAGTAAATGCTCCGGTACGCCCTGCCGCGGTCCGAGGCCGTGGGGACCAACACGTGGTGGGACAGGTGGGAAGCCATCACCTGGGCAGACAGACAAGGACTTTAAGAACTGTGCGGCTGGCTTACAGCGCCCGGGGAAGCCGGCTGAGGTAGCCGTGTTCCGGTGGTTCCGAGATTTCTTTCCCGTCCCGGCACCGCCCCGGGGGACCGACCAGGCCGGGGAGCCTGCCGGCAAATTTATGGAAAGATTATGGAAATTATTGTCGGGGCAGGAAAATTAAGTTTTTAATTCCATTAAGTTCCAACCCACTGCCCGGACGGTGGCGTTTCGCACGTCGTACGTGGCTTCTTGGAGTCCACCCACCTTCTCAAGAAGGTCTGTTAATGGATAATTCTGGATTGTGTGGCCATTGTGTGTGGCAGAAAAGGATATTTCCGCAGGTAGTGCGGCTACACTCTGTCTCCAAGTTAAACGGTCCCCCGGGACGGTATCCTTCAATTAAAATAGTGTGAAAAAGTGTCCTTCTCTGAGCGGTTTGCAAGCCCGCGAATCCGGGGCCCGTTTCCGGACTCCACTACCTGGTGACTGGTGCGATAGACGGGACTAAATGAACATCCTGTTTACATATCGCTGTCAATTACAGGCCTAATTCAATTACGGCCAGCATCCGGGCCGGGCTGGCGTTCGATTCGGTCCCGGGTCCTTCCGTAGATCGAACTCGTTTGCGGTTACCGTCTACGGCCCGGCCCGCAGGAATCGCTTATCAACCGTTAAATCACTTCCCAAGCCCCCCGGTCAGTTGGACGGAGCTCATTTGAATGTTTTTGCCTCCCCCGGCTGGCTGGCCGTTTATAATTCTCACATTAATTCCGATTTGATTGATCGAAAACCGAAATCGGAATACGCGGGATTGCCGAACGATGACGATGATGGCGATGGCGTGGCCACTAGTAGACAATGGTGGTTGGCGTCGGTCGTATGAATATTTAGTGTGACGTGTTACCACCGAAAACAGGCGTCTCTGCGGTTTTGCGGGAGACACGACCATGCCATGGCCAACATCTGATGCCATGGCCGACGATGGCCGGAAAAACGTCGCCGCATGTGCGACTGACAATCAATCAATGGTAGTAGTGATCCGTTCGGCCAGCGAAGGAATTTGACTCGTTGCCTCGTCCAACCATTTAAGAAAATGTTGGCATCCTACATCAAAAGCGTGGCGGAATGGCGCGTGAAATAGGATTTTTTCTCTCGCGCACGGAGTGAAAGGAATTCGTTTGAACGGGATCGCAGAGTACGAGGATCTAGCGCGCAGCAGATCAATGGGATTAACGGCTGGAATGGGCTGCATTCCGGGATGGTTGCATCATCCCCCGCCGGAAGCTATTCACCGGATGGCTAATTGATGTGCCGGAATTCGCATTCCGTAATTTACGCACAGTTTAAAAGATGGAACGATAAGCTACAGTAGATTGAGATTAAATAAGGCCCGGTTTGTGTTCATTTAAAACAGCTCCTTTCAAGCTACCCCATTGGTTTAATATAAATGTATTTCATGTCCCTTTGGCTTCCCCACACTTAGCCGTTACATCAAAAAGGCATAAGTTACCGACACCAACTGACGCCACGCGTAACACGACGCCGTCTTGAAAAAAAGGAACGAAAGTCCGTTAGAAGAAGGGACCCTTTAAGCGCAACGAAGCAAAACAGAAACTGAACCGAAAGACGGCAAAAGAAGATCGGAATGAAAGGGCAAGGTACAGTAAAGAGAAAAGTGAACGTACTGCGGTGGCTCCCTTTTGCGGTCCTGGCGTTCCGTTGGACCAAAGCGACTTGATATAATCTCGCTGGACTGCGCGCTCCCGGCCCCAGACGGACAAACTTATTAAAAAAATACTTCTCGCGGCGCGCGCCCGCCACCGTGCCAAAGCGCGAATGTTTTGTCGACCGACCGACCGGACCAGCTGTTCCGTATCCGTCCCTGTACCGTTCCATACCTTCCCTCCGCTCGTCCATCGCGCACCGCCACCCTTTTCTATCCGCTTCGCTTTTTAATGATTCGTCCCTTTTCTTCCCGATCCGATCCGTTGACCTCCTGCTTCGTTATGCTTCGATGCACGACAGAGAGAGAGAGAGAGAGAGTGTTAAGGGCCCTGAACCGGAACGGCTGCGCGTGCCGTTGGCCGCATATCCTTTCGCGTTGCTTTTCTTCCCGTTCGTCCGATGCTCGCTCGTGGGAGGAACAAAGATAGGGCAGAATGCCGATAGGGGCCAACAAATCAACGGACAACAACGGAACGGCAACGGAAGCGGAACACCAGGGGATGTATGTTTGATGGTTTAAGCGTTCTTTGGGGTAGGTTGTAACACTTTGTGGACTTTCGCGTTGGACGAGCCAAAATATTCAACAGAAAACTCTGATGAAATATAAAAATGCATTGCTGTTCGCTTATGCTCCCGTTTGCACGTGTATCGGTGAGCAGCTCATTCTTTTGAAATATCCTCTTCGCCGGGCGCCGCATTCAGAAGCATGAATTTTCATGAGGCCCAAGTGTCGAGGCCCCCTTCGTGGCAACATAATTCATGTCTTTGACCCCAAAACGACCCGGAGGCGAACGGAAGGATGAGTGGCTAGTCGGTTTACATTGTATCCTTCGCGTACGCCCAAGGGCTATTCATTCGGAACCGCCGGGTGCCGTAAGATTTGTGGTACTTTAATCTGACGGACTTTGGTAACCTACGACCATCGCGCGTGAAAGCCATCGCGCGGAAGGACAAAAGTTAACCCCCCTATTATGGATCTCGAACGGAAATTCTACCGTTCGAGTGAACACAACAAGAGAGAAAGCAGAATACAGCAAGAGAGAAGGCAGAAAGAGAAAGCTATAGCAAAATGAACTCAAAATGAATGGAATGAACGTTCGAGGACTCGAATCGAGTTCTATAATAGGGGGGTAATTCCCGAATCGTGAAAATTACCCCGCATGCAATGGTCTGTGCAAACTAATTTGATTTCGGCCACTGCTGCTGAATAATGCCCGTCGAGGCTTCCGCGTTGCCCTTGAACATCCTCCCCGTAATGTGCCCGGAGGGAGAATGAAGAACTTTGCGCGGAGTTTGTTGCCGGCGAACGGGGTGTGATGAATTATTCAAACGGCTCTCTATAGGCCCGCCCGGTCGTTGTTCTTATTTATTTATCGTTAGACGATTGAAGGATTGTTTTAAAAGCTGCCATCAGCGTCGGAATGACTGGGGCTTTCAAACGCATTCACTTTTGACGCCCCGAAGAGTTGTACCGAAAACACCCAGAATCAATAAACACCAAATCGATAAAAATATATTTCGATCGCGACCGACCGGCTGTAGCGAGAAATTAGGGTTCTCCGAACCGGCCCTTCAACAAACGTTGCCCACCGGGGACCGGGGCCGAAGACAAAAGTGATCCAATTAATCACCGGCGGAGAACGAAATTTCATCGCCGACAGCGTAATCAATTTGTGGTTTAATGTTCAATAGCGAAAGCAATCCAATAACTTCCGCTCCTTAATCTTAAAGCTTGGCGCGCCCGCACTTAGCTTCGTCGGCTTCGTTTTTGTCGGCCCTCCTGCCCGTGTGGGAGTCCTTTTTGCTCCGTTTGTTTCTTTTCTTTGGTCAACCTTTTCACTCGCTTCGCGTCGTTTTCTTTCACGGGCTCTCGCAATAGGTTTTCCGTGGCACCTTTCGGTTGGTGGCAACATAAATATCGACATCGGGGGAGCCGCGGAATCGGACGAAATGGAACATTTCGGGTTGGCATTTGTTTGGTACGTCTCGCTTCCTGGAGCTCCGAGAATTCCGACGAAAAACACGTGCTACGCCAGTGGGCGGCACATGTAACGAGTCCGCCCGCCAAATCCTGCTTTATGCTCGCAGCTCGGGCTTAGGGCCGTACGTGTGTGGATATTATTTGACGACGGTGGTTTATCTTCCCGGGGCAACGTAAACCTTGCGGCCAACAATTCAATTCGCACGGCTAATTGACTTCGAATAAACATGAACCGGTTCGTTTGGCGTGAACCGGTAAGGATGGATTGAAGGCGTACGAAAAAGGATCGACGACTGGCGGGTCAAGCTCAGCTTGCCCACCAGCACGAGCGTAGGTGGTGAGAACGGCGATCTCACTACGTGAGCAAGGATTCGTGCCACCCGTTTTGGCGTACACCTTGGTCCTTGGTCTGCGTTATCCTTTTCATCCCCGAACGCCCGTAACCAGCCGCCGTGAGCGGCGGCTAACAGAATTGCGCAACGTTGCACACCGATGTCGGGTGGCCGCAGGGTTCGCTCGGGCGCAACACAACAACCGACCGACCGACCGACGGATCATTTCTCCGACAGCGAAAACGCACTCAGAGTTTCGTTTCGGTTAGTTGTGTTCGGAACGTGAACCGAAGAGGTTGCATGATTCGTGCGCTCGCGTGCGCTCCGGAGACGAAATTGTGCGTCTTCTTCCCTTCGCTTTTTGCCCTGTGCTGTGCTGTGGTGGAGCGAAGATCCCGGAAGTTAAAGTGAGTACGAGTTAAAGAGAATCGGCTCAAAGCTTTGCGAGCTTCGTTTCGTGATTCGGGCATATCATTTTATCGCTTTTCCAGCGACCGGAAAGCGCCCCGAAACGGTGTGTGTACAGCAGGAAACGAACGGTTGGCCTGGTGGGAGGAAATATAGCTGGTGTTTCTTCTTTCTGCGCCTCCATTGGGGTTTTCCGCGTTCGAGTTGTTTGACGTGAAAATACGTCCGCCGCCGTCCGCGCGCGATGAGGGAAATGAGAGCGCATCGCGAATTTCGTAGTGAACCGGTTCTCGCGCGTTGAAAGTGAGAGCGCCGAACGCTGAGAGCGTGGCGCCCGGTGAGAGAATAGTATTTTTGATCGAAGGATGCGATTTTGACGTTTCGGCGTGTGCATGTGTTTGGGTGTGTGGGGTGGTCCGTCCGTTTTCCTTAGTACACGCCGCATAAACGAGAGCGAATAAAACAAAACAGTGCTGGGGCCAGAACAGAGATGAAAATAAATATCTAGAACGCGTCTATCGAGGTCGAGCGCGGCCATCAACACCCCACGCGGTGGTGGTTGTTGTGAGGATAAAAATAGACGTTCTCAAAATAGTGCCATAGTGTCACCCACTACGCAGCGCAGCGGTGCCGGCTTCGAGCTCTCCGTGGAACCACCAGGTGGAAATTCGAATCAAAGGAGCCCTAGGAGGGCTATTTCATCAACTCTTTTCGATTTCCTCGATTTCGACCGCATCGAGCGTTAGTCCGGTCCGCGTTTTGTACCGGCGATTCCGGGTTGCGGAATTTACGTTTCAACGATTCAAACGTTCCCGGTGCCCCGGTCGACTTCCTGTTTCGGCTAGAGTCGCAGTGAAACATGTGATTCGTACGGAAAAGTCGAGGCCCGAATGCCCGTTTTCCGGCCCGTGCCAAAAGTGTCCCTTTTGCCTGCGTAGCATATTTTGTTTATATTTTCTATTCACTTTTTAGTTGCAGCCGCAAACCGGGTAGCGAAAAGTGCGTGCTTTATTGCGAAGTGAGGCGAAGCCATCGTGACGTGTGTGTGTGTGTGTGTCGGTCGTAGGTGAAGGTGGGAAACGCGACCCCTTTTTAGCATCCGGTGGGCCGGCACGCAATCGTGCTTATCGTCAATTTCGTGACCTACGCGTCATCCTTTTCGTTGTGTCGTGATGAAATCGATGATAGGTCAGTGAGGAAAGCAACATCTCACAACCCGGAAGACGGCGGCAGAAGACAGGACAAAACGTGGTCCACCCCGGGAAGCAGAGACGTGAAGCGGTGAAAATGGATACGCGTGCGGGCCTGAAACTTGGATTATTCTGTGCGCTCCTTGGAGGTGAGTGACGCCTAAAGTGGGTGTGTCGGGGGGTTCCCCACACTGTCCTTTGTTATGCGTTTTAAACGACAATGAATGGGGGTCGATGATCGTTCCGCTTAGCGGTGCAGCATATTTAGCATATTTTTAGTGGGCTTTAAACAAACGCTTCGCGAGCATCGTTGGCCCGTCAGCTGGCCAGGCACTTCGTTCGCACATCGTTTTATGTTTGCGAATTCGCTGCGAATGTCCTTAGTGACATCATAATTTATGTATCGCTTTCCCCGGACCGCGCCAGAGACATCCATCCGCCGAGTAATAAAACTCAACGACAATCAACGTGTGCAGGAGCATTCGGTCGTCTTTCGGTCAGATGCGGCCACGGTGGTGATGCGTAAACATTATTTCGCCTTTGTTGTATGTTTACGTACACCACACATACACACATATGCACACGTGCCTCGTGAGCACTAATGCAATGGGAATTGGTGGAGTTTGGCCATTACAAATTCATGGCGTTCGGTTTTCGGGCTTGCCACACTGCCCGAGGGCTCGCCCGAAATCCTCAGAATCGCTCGGTAACAGGTTGCATCCGGGCGCAGGCCCTTAAGACCACTTTGGGGTCAGCAGCGCGTCAGCCTTGTGGCCGCTACAAGTTGCCGCGTGTGTGTCCTTGGTAGCAATTTCGGCCCCGAGCGTATGAAGATTTATGCCACGTGTTTCGTGCCGTTTTTATTATCCATGTTGGGAGTGGAGCGGTGGCGCGGTGTAATCTTGCCGTTATGTGGCTCCAGAATGGCCATATTGTGCCGGTGGGAAATACTACTGTCCCGTGCAAGGTGATAAATTTTTGCCGCAGTTTCATTCACTTTGCGGCCGACCCCCTTGCTGACTGCGATCCATGATAGCGTTTTTCAATAAACACACTTCTTACGTTTAATGGCTTCCATTTCTGATGAGTTCGACGAAGATGAGAGAGGGACAAAAGGACTCGAATCAACGATCCACGAACTAGGTCAGCGTCACTAGACGTGATTGGAGATGGGAAAGAATCTGCTCGTTCGGAGCCCCCTATTTTGTGTTTCTTTCATCGCACACACCCACTTCCGATTTGCCGGTTCCTTAGCACCGTCAAGTGAAAGTGTGGGCCCCCGGACACGCGGAGAGAGAGCCAGGTTCTTCAGCCAACTTGTGCTGAAGCTTCTGAAGTGAGAAGCATTTCCATTGTCCGTAAGCCACGAAGCCGGCCAAGGATTCTAGCAGAAATTGGTTCTGGCTCGAGAGGTCCACCGGCACACACCCGTGGCGAAGGCGGTTCCCGGGTCTGCCGGTGCAGATCGAAGAAAAGTTCATCTGCGAACCGATTCACAGCCGCCCACTTCCCATTCAAGGCGCCCTCCCTCTCGACCGTCCTAGGTGCATATTATGTTGTGCTAAAATATGAATCTGGAACGGAGAGTGCCGATGGTCCAGGGTTCCCTATAGCTGCTGCTGCAGCACAAAGCCAAAAGCCGGAAGTGGCGCACTCCCGCCTCGCTGCGAGGCTTCCCTCGAATCGATACACTTTGCATACTGGCACCTGACCGGAAATTGCTTGCCCTGAAGAGCGAGCGAGACGGAGAGATCGTGTGAGAGAGAGACAGAAACAAAGGAAGAGCTATAGCCGGGCTTTGCGGAACCGGGTTTGAAAGGAGCCCCGGTAAGTTGGTCTGTGAAATTGGCTTTGGCACGTGAACGATGCCACCGACCGACCGAGGCTAGCTGGAGAGTTACTTAATCGAACCCCCCTCCCGGATCGCTCCGGAGTCCGAAATCGCCCAAATCATTTCAAATCGTTCCCCGGACCTGTTTGATAGTTTTGTCCACTCGGTGTCCTCTCTGTATCGATTTAAATTTCGATTTTCCATCCCGTCTTTGTATCGTGGAAAGTGAAGTTTATCGAGAGGAAAACCACCGGAATACTGCCCCAGGTCCGGTCTCAATCCGACCATCTGGCTGCAACCTTTGATTCGGGAACGGGAAGCCGATTGAAGGTGGATTGTGAGTAAAAGTGCCCGAGGCTCTGGAGGCCGGGTGATCTCGCCAAGCACTTTAAGACTGAAGCCTTCGAGGACGGCTTTCGAGGAAATGGGGTTAAAACTCTTTCGCCAAACTTTAATCGAAACCTGGATGCTTCCGGGGTCCGTCCGGATAATGTAGTTTTCTCTGTCTCGAATCGGGCCGTACCGAGAGTGTCCTTTCGAGCCGTCGTCACGTTGGTCGCAATCGGAACGTTCGCAGCAACCGAAAGCAATCAGATGGGTCCACTCCGGGGGAGGGGGAGGCGTAAGATGTTTTTAATTAAATTTCCAAAAAGAAGACAGCAGTCAGTCGGGCTTCGGGCGCGTTTGAATTGGACGTTTTTGAATCCTTCGGACGAAATTGGCGATTAGAGGGATTATTTGCGGGAAACTCAGGGACCATTAGGGCGAGGTGCTCCTCGGGAAGACCGTATGGTTATTCATTCCAAATCGACCACTTTCAAAGAGGCTGCTTTCGTCCGGAACTAGACATTTATTTTGGGACGAAATGAATGTAAAATAATTTAATGATTTTTAGGAACCCCATTTGTTGCTTAAGCTTAATATAATACGGTAGTCAACAGAACCTTCGCGTAGCGCTTACTTTACATCGCGGTATAATTTGTACATTACCCTAAGAGACACCGCAACGTAGTTGAAGCGCAGGTCCGTAAAGGTAACCCTGTAAGCTGTAAAGTTACGAAATAACCCCAGCCGAAGCTCATTTTCGGGCGAGGATTAGCGGCGCGCAGTCAGTGACGGGCCTCAGGCATTTGGCGATTAAACTCTAAACTTGAAAAGTCGCTTGCGACCACGCTAGTTCCCCAGGGGCCAGCACCTGGGGACGGGTCGGCAAGATAATCCGACGGGCAGGATCGGTACCTTTCCAGCGTTTTATCGTTCCAGCGGCTTTCGGCTGGAAAGTGGTGATGAATTTAATGGCGTCTTAGTGGCGATTTATGACATTGATGTAACAATTAATGCTCGCGTTTGCCCTCGGCCGGCTTTCCGAATGGCTGCGCTCCTCGCTACAATGAAAGCTTATCTTTCCTAAGCTCTCAGTCAGTCCCCCGCAAACGAACCTTGATGGGCCGGAGTCGGAGCCACAGCCGGGCCGTGTGGTGTGATTTTGAATTAATACTTCCGATTGCGTGATTAAACACTATCATCCGCGTGGAAACGCGTCCTGAAACTTAAGCTTCCCGAGGAGCAAAACTTTCAAAGCGAGGGTCCTCAATTCGGATGAAAATTACGCGGTAAAAGAGGACATTTTCGGTCATTCGATCGTGATTTCGGACGTGCGCTAGAGCGGAAGGCAGCGAACACACTTCACACCAAGGAGCACGGTGCATAATTATGCTCGCCGAGGGCCCGAAAGAGCTGACGCCGAGAGAAAACTTAAGTGTGGGCCTTAAGAATCGTTTTGCATGTCAAGTGACATTATGCTGCTGCCGGAGCCTACCATTATGCTGCACGGCCGCTGCAGGCAACGACTCGTAGATGAGTACTTTTGTTTCTTTTTTTCTGTTTCTTTTCCCTCTCGCGCCCAAAAGCAAACAAGCGGACGGAAAAACTTGGTCCGCCTGTGACTGAACCGGGAAACGCTGAGGAACTGAGAATTTTTAGCCCGCCCCCGGGCCTTGCTGGGGCCCGAGACTCGGCGGAGGAAATTGTGGGTAACAGAAAGCACACCAAGCTCGCTGGGGCGCCCCGGTCGTTAGTCACATTTCGGTGCCGGGGGCACGTTCTTCTCACAAATCTGGCCGAGATTATGTATCTCCGCGCCCCGGTCCCTCCCCGCACAGCGGAAAACCGCAGCTTCCGGCGCCGGTGAGCGGCAGCATAGCGAACGAGCATAAAATCGGTGGCGACCCACAGAGAGAGAGAGAGGAGCGAGAACCGCCCGAGGCGCGGCATTTTATCCGAGGCGTTCCGGCCGTGGCCACCACCGTCTTGCCGTGCGCCTGTTTTAGGTCCGTGAGTTTCTTCGGGGGCCATGCGGGCAGGGGCCAACGGAAAGAATGTAGCATTAGGAAAAAGAGTCCTCCGGAGCTCGGGGCTGAAATTATGATGAAAATTGCAAAATTGATTCAGCCACTCGTATGCGCCGTGCCAACCGGACGATCGCCGGGAGAAACCGGAAGCTCAGCGCCACGCAGCTTTGAGGTTTGTTTGAGGTTTTGCTCATTATTTTTCCACCTTGTGAGCCTCGCCCCGCGCTCAGCAAATATTGGCTATACTGAGGCCGCGACCAGGGGTTGTTTAGCTATCTGTTATATTAAAATGGCCGTCCGATGCTTCGAGTTCGAGCAGAGGACACACCCGAAACAATTGCGGACTCTGGAGGTCCATCTTGCTACTTCCGGCGGATGTGGAGTTCAGGTGCGAACACAGGTCATAAAAACGGAGGTCATGTGCGGGCAGCTGGCCGACCGGCCGGCCGGAAGTCCGGTGATGTCGGTTTTATTTCCGGCTTTTGATTAGTTGCTAACAAACAGTATTCTCGTTGACTCCCGGTGTCCCGTTGCTGGCAGCGGGCCAAGCACGCCGTCAAAAAGTGCTCGCCGTAGCCGTGCTGAGTGACTGGTTGGACCTCATGGCCCAGGTTCAGGGTTTGGGCTTCGTGACTTCCCGACTTTTGAACTGCCCCGAGATCGCCGAGGAGTGTGTTCGGGTTTGAGGTGGAAAGTTTGCCAAGAAACGAGACACGTTCTCTCCGGGGCCGGTGCCGGGACTATCCTTCGTTTTCCGGCTCCTCGGGCGTTGGAATTGGAAGGCTTCCAGGTGTGTGCGGTGTGTTTGTAATGGCGCAAAAGCTATTCTGGTATATAGTCTGGCACATCAAAAAATTTAGTCGGCTTCCATCAACCTCCTCCGGGCCAGACATAGTGGGAAGAAAAAAAAAACCCCGGAACCGGAATTGCTCGTCCGTGTCGCTCGCCGATCAATAGATGGGATGGAAAAGTGTTTGGTCACCGGTTTCGAAATAATTCGGCCCCGGCCGCTGTAATGGTGCGACTTGGCACCGATAGGTCCATCCGGTTCGCTGGCCACACACGGTCCAGTCCGGCCAGCTTTTTTCTCTTCTTGTTGCGCCTCACTCTTCCGCTTTCGACTTCCTTTGGGCAATATTCCGACCGACCGAACGGCATTGTTACGAGACAGATACCCGGGGGCAAGGGCTTGGGCCGTTCGCGCTGAGTTTCATATATAAAATATGCGACACGTTTTTTTTTCATTCATCTTTTGGCCCCGGCTACCGCGGCTTGTTCGCAGGCCGGTCAAGCCACACATCCTTCGGTTTCTATTTTCTTTTTGCCGGAACGATAGTCCTGCCATGTGGCGGACACGTCAGCGAGTTTTATTATCTGGCCCATAATCATCAGACACGAGGCTTGGTGGACACGAGGAAATGGAGGTTCCGAATGCCCTGACTGCTTCTAGCTTCCCTGGTCTATGGGCCGCGCACGGTGGCGACCATGACCAAACTATTAATAATAGTGCTGCCACCGCAGCTCGAGGGACATCCTAGTCCCTGGCGGGCCGCTCTGGGTGCCATGTTTGCAACGAATAATCGCCTTTTTATGACAGTTCGCGGGTTTTTCGTGTCGTGTTGGGCCTTTTGGTGGCCGGAACGAGTTTCGGAAACTATCGTTTAACGGCCACCCTAATGTATGATGGGTTTTTCTCCTAAGTCATTGCCCTTTTTTGTTTGTGGGAAACATGTTGGTTTTGTGGTGTGACTCATGGACTCAAGGTTTCTTTCTAGCCATTTCGGTATTAATTTCCCAACTAACCGATCCATTGTCGGCCATCAACAATGACTGATTGTTGGCCAAACAATTGACATGATTTTGTTTTGTTTTGACAACCACAACGGAGCTCCGATTGCCTCTTGAAAACGCCTTATCAGCGCCAGCGAAAGAAGCCACCGTTCGGAGTATCGATAGTTGGGTTCGATTTGTGGAGGTGGTTTTCTGATTGGATGGAACCGTGGTCTTCGTGATGGAAACACGAAGTAAAACTAACGCGCTTTGGAGGCTTTGGAATACGAAGGAGCTCTCTGCGCTATAAAAAGGCTTCTTAGAAAATTGCTTTCCGTCGATCGGCAGCCTCGGGTATGAAAATTCAATACCTCTCCGTTCATCATCCGCCCAGGGTGATGCTAATGATGGCTGACGATGGCGACAGTGTGTCATCCCGGGCCTGCCAACGTGACACGTCCGTTAATCGTGTGTGTTGTAACATAGTTTGCGATACGCTGACGGGGCGCACCATCCTGTTTGAGTGCCCGACCAGGCGCCTCCATCACACGCGTGGCATGTTTACGCGTGGCCTATTCGGCCAGCCCGGCAATGCTTTCGGAATGCTTTCGGTGTCAGCCGGCATCGACATCGACACGTTGCTGGGGATTTCCATTTGGCAGTAGATCTTGGCTCACACGCACACCTGTGTATCGGAAGCGAGTGGAAATGGTTCATCAAATATTCCAGTCATCGTTCCCTTTTAGCTTGCCCCCCGACCGGGGCCATTGCGTGAGGCCCGTTCATCATGGGCGCCTTACGGCAGCAATTCGATTTGCTCGAAAATTGTTGCCGGAGACGGGAAGCCGAACTCTGGGGAGGGTTGCAGGCCGGTTGTGTTTTCCAATTTTCTTAACGAATCCACACCTTTTCCCAGAGGGTATGGCACGGAGAACGATTCATTGTGCCCACGGCTAGACCACAGCATCCTGGACAATGTTTGTCCCGTGTCCCGGGCCTCTGGGACCTGGGACCTGAAACACCCAAACTAATCTTCTTCCGGCCCCGGTTCGATCGATGGTCAGAAGGCAAATTGCGATCGCAGCAACTCGTCGTCATATTTCATCGAAAGGTTCCCCGATTCCGCCACCGTCGTCGGGGTCTGCTTTGGAGCGTAATTTGGCAAGGCCATCGAGATGCGGTCCGTAGTCCTTCGTGGGCGCACCGTGGGGTATTTTCATTCGGACATCTCCCGGTGAGAAGTCCCGTGGCGCTCGTTGCCTGAACGGGGTTTCGCCTTCGGGCCGCCTTCACGACTTTAGGTCGGCCGATGGTTAGAGGGAATCTTTAAGCGCATGAATTATGTGTCGCAGAAACACCCACATGCCACATGTGGACGAATCTTTGCGGGCTAAGGGAACTAAGCATAAGTTACGCAGAGATGGCGAGCCTGTCCCAATCACCATATCTGGAGCAACACACGATCAATGATGTGGACAATGCAAAACGAATGCCTTTCTTCAACCGGAATTCAGAACGAAGAATTTACACAGCACAATGATGATTGTTTGACGAAATCAATTCACCGTGAGGTTATTTTTAGTGGAATAAAACTTTCATTAGGTTCAAAGTTGGTTGGTGATTTATGTTCCAATGCTGCGCAGCATAAGAAACAATCTTACAGCATGAATAAAAAGCCCATCACTCATCACGCTCGTTAGATCGCAGCTTTAACTTTACTTTGGGCGGTCCTTTTTAAAGAAAACGCTGGCGATATCGATTTACTCGCCTCAGGGTGCGGCAAAGTCTCGTTCATCATGTTCCGCCATTACGCCGCATCCGGCGTGCGTTTTGACCAGTTCCGGTGCCGGGCGCTGGGTGCCGGAATATTTTTGCCCAGGTCGCCGATTTATTACCACACTTTTTGCCAAGGTCCAAGTGCCCAGCACCAGACCGCCCGAAGGATGTCATCGTTGCGTTTGGAATAATTTCCATCAAACTATCCGTCACGTGCGGCACGTCCTGTCCGGGGCGTCCTCGGCAACTCCGGCGCTCAGCACGACCGATCGGAGTCGAAGCAATTTTCCAGCATTTATTATTCATGGAAATCCGGGCTCGGGTCGAGACGGGGCCGGATTTGGCACGAAAGGCCGCCGGAGAGAGATAAAATTGGCCGCGCACACTTTGGAATCGCCCGCCCAGGGTTTGGTCGACTGGTGGGTGGCCACATTACCGAAGCCGGCCGATGGCCGCCTTCTAGGACCACGCCATTTTGCAAATTGCTCCCAACCGCCGGACGACGGCAGAGTCCTGCGCTTGATCATAAATCATCGCCCAAGCGCCGGGAACCGGACCCGGGCGGGGTTCCTTCAATCGACTCGATAAAACGCGCAGTTCCGAAGGGTGCGAAGGACCGCGCATCCGTCCGCAGTCCGGACCGGGAAATCGGACGCTACTTACGTCTAGCGGAACCCTTTCTTTACGTACTTTCCACTGTCGTGGCGCCACTTCCCGATCCTTTACTTCGGTACCGGGGTCGTCAAGTTCGGTTTGATAGAGCAGTAAAACGCTTCCCGGAAGGGCTGCTGGGTTGGTCGCGGACTCGCTTTCTAGTCTGCTCGCCGCTCGCCGGAAACCCGGCACTTCATTTCGATTTCAAGCGCTGCGCTGCGGTGACCTTCGCCGGCCGGACCAGGCTAGGCTAGGGCTAGGACACCACTTTCTCGCCATCTCGGTGTTTTTCGGAGAAACAACAAAATGGTTCAAGAAAGCTTTACGCTCGAAGGGAAAATGCGGCCATTGAAAACATCCGGGATCGTTTAGGCTCTGAATGGCGCAGAAGTAAGGTTTACGAGGAGGCCACCGACGGCCATTTACCCTCCCAGCGTATTTTCAGTACCGTGTCCGGTCCGGCAACGTCCACCGAGCTGCGGAAGCGTTCGTTGATGGCGTTTAGCGGATGTTTTCCCTCCATTCTACTTCGCCGGAGCTGATGGCATAAGAAAATGAGTCAATTTGGCGAGGGTGAATGTTGTAAAACGTGGTTAGAGTAAAAGTTATTCTCAATTTCATTGCGAACCATCGTAACATTTTGTTTTTCTTTTGTGACACTTCAGATGGCAAGTTCACTGTAGGATTTGCTTATGAGATGCGGAACAAGGGTTTTCAAAGAATTGTTTTATATTTCATACTGAACCTATTATACCATTGCTTATTATTTACTTTATTTCCTGATAACGTTTTTTGGCTCATGTAACCAAACTGGAAGTAAGCTTGAAATGCTACGACGAGTGTAGCAAGCAATGGTCCAAGCCTTACAAAGATAGAAAGGTCCTTCACGACCGTTTGCATTTGTTTAAATCCCGATTTGTAGCGTCGTAAGCAAGTGTGGCCGAAGTGTGAAGGGCACTTCCAGCGATAAAGGCCAAACATTTCAAACATTCTCAAAACGCTTCCGAAATGTCAGCGCACAAATGGCACAAATGGGTCTCGCAAACGACAAACCCTGTTTTTTTCTTGCAGCAGGTAGAGCTACCTCGACACGGCCGTAATGTTTTGGGCAACAACAAAGGTTTCGCTACAGCGCGCGTAGAAAATAGGGCAAAGAAAGTCATCAATCAGGAAACACAAAAAGTGTTCCTTCAATACGAAAACCAATCATTACCTCGCCGAAAAGAAAAACACAAGACCTTTCAATCTGATTCTATTACGTTGATGTAGGGTCAAACAAGGGTCCGGATTGGGCCTGTTTGCATTGAAACTACAGCATAATACTCGCCCGGTCGCAGCTTCCGAATCCTTTCAGTACGGGTAACGAGGGTTAATAGTAACTGACGCATGCCGGCAGCACTTTTATCTGACGATCTGTTTACTAAGCTTTGAGTGAAGGAATTCACAATTAGCATTGTTCGCATTCGCGTGTTACACCGAAACGGCATTACTACAAAGGCGAAGGCAGAAATCGATCGATTCGAGTCGAACAAACATCGAACATCGAGCGTAACCGTGTGTAACCATTTGCTTCGATTATTATTCTATCCAAGGAAAGGCTCTCTCGAAAGTTGTGTGGTTGTTACGACTGGAAAATTCAGTTTTCCAAAATGGCGCGGCGACGTTGTGCTTATTTGCAAAACATTTCTTCTCGGACAAACGGCACAAACATTCGCATTCTCGGGTCGCGGTTTAGGGATGAGGATTCTGTCTGCTGTCTGCGGCTAAAATCGGTGGATCGGTTTGGAACCTCCTGCGCATATTATCCCCGGCCACATGATAACTGCTGCCGTGCGGTTTTTCTGTCTGTTTCCCTTCACGAAGCCGGGCGTTTTCTTTGCGCATTCTTTATTTTCCGCTCAAGTGCACCGCACGGAATCGTAGCGTAAACCCCCCTGTCGGCCTCTCCTTACCTGGCTTAAATAAACATCGTCGTTTCGTTCGCTTCGATTGTAGAGCGGTACGCAATCGAAACGATATTGCCGCGCTGGCGAGGGGGTTGTTGCCTGCCAATGGCTGAGCCAGAAAATAAAAATAACGCCAGATGCCCGGCTAAAGATAGGGAGCGTTGCGTCGCGTCGTGGAACAAAAATTGGGGTGGCACCGTTCCCACCCATTCCCGGAGCGGGCGCCCCCGGAAGTCAAGGATGTCTGTCCCGGAGTCAATCGGTACGCGGTACTGCGCTCGCGGTACATCATCGTCGAGATCAGATAAACGTCGTCCTCGTACAACGTCGCCATTTTCGGTTCGCGTAACAAACGAATCAAGGACGAACTAGACGTTCGCTGGCCCGTATTGGGGGGGAATTAAGTATCGCCGAGCTAATATTTGCAGCAGGGCTCAATATTCTCGCATTTCCTGCGCATTAAGCCAGACCCCGGTACGTTATCCCTCGAGAATGTTCTCCCGAATTGGCCCCCCTTCGTAGGTTATACTTCAACGTAATCTTTGCGGCAATTTCTAGGCTGTAAACAAATTTAGCATCAAATCGGTCGGCTTATTTGAATGTGCCAGGGACACGATTCGATTCAATCATTGCTTAAAGAATAATGTTGCCTTCACTCTATGCTGCTGACTCAATCATTGAAGGGCTGAATCATTGTGTTCAACATTAACAACAAGATTAACAAGCCAACAGAAACAGCGAACAATTCCTTGCACGCGTACCACAACACACCGATCAGGGGTTTGCGTACTTCGAAATCAGCGGTAAGGAATTTATGATTTTTCAACCTCTTGACACGCGGATTTCAACGTTTATTGATGAAGCACCTCGGGAGCTACTCGAAAGCTACTCAAGCCCCGTCCTCAAGTTGCTTTGAAACATCTGGCCAAAATCGTTCGCATGTTCAGTCACTCCCTAGTTTGTATGCCAGATAAACGTGGAAACGAACAGGCAGACACCGGCAAACGATGCTGCCGAGTACCGATAAATATCCGACACCGATCAATACCGTCTCCGTGCCGATTCCGGTACGCCATCTGCGTCCGATTGATTCGAGTCAGTCGCGTTCGAGTTCCGTTTCCGCGCGACGTGTAAGGAAACGTGGAAAATATGTTTAGCCTTCATCACCCTTCACGATGCGCGCGCGGTGCTCGGGGTTACGAGCATGATGATGGCGATGATACAGCTAATCAATCAAACGATTATGAGGCAGTAGCGTGTGTCGGGCAATACGACACGGTAAGAACGCCCACCGTCTTGTGGTTGTGGTCCAACGGTTTTTTTTAACGCTCAGGTTTGTACGAAAGTTAGTCTTAAAGGGGCGTTTTCCTTCTGTGAGGATTCTTGACCGTATTAAATTTATTTTTCATAAAACATTCGATGAGTTTGTATCAAAAAACCAGGGACACGCGCGCTTCTGAGTTAGAGCAAGTCCACGTGAAAGGGCAGCCAAGTTAGTGGATTATGTCTGCGACGGGCCGACGTAGATGGTGCGCTAATCTGAATGTGAGGAAATAATCGATGAGGATGAGCTACGCCTTGGCAATATTCATTATCGCGTCCAAGAAAAAACATCCAATACTATCGGGGAAGATTGGTGTTGTCGAGTACAGCTGCCATTAGTACAGCTTGCCTCCTGGCCTGCGCAGACTTTCCTCCGTGGCCAAGCCAAGAGAAAGATGCGGGTCAAATCCGCCATGTTTTTGCCTCCCAGTGACGACGGGCGCTGTTGCATGCTTCGCTTGGTGGGGCCGCTTCAATCTTTGGAGACGTTGTTCTTGTTTATTTATTCAACTAGAAACGAGCGAAAACAGAGCGATTGGCAAGGTGGCACGGTGGAAGATGGTAAGCGGACAGATGTTTGCCGTTTTTGCCGCACCACGCTGCCACGGCCCCGAAGATGATCATTTTTCCTTTACTGATTCGTCTGCGTTTCGATGAGAGCGCGAGTTTTCGCGGACTGGACGTTCAATCACGGCCGAAGTGTTTTTTGTGCAAGTTGTAGGATCAACCCGATACGCGGACTGGCAAAGATTTTGAATAATTTCCCGCACGATGAGTTGCCCAATCGATGTGATTATAAGCGTTGAACTACAAAAAATACGAGACGAAACATCCTTTTTCTCTCCAATAATATGCTTCAACCGACCGAACTTAAGTTTTCAAAGAAAATAATCAATAAATAATTGGAAACCTTCCCTCTTTCGCTTCATTACAATGGTTGTCACTGGTTGTTTGCTTCTCGGAAGAAGAGAGCTCGGTTTTCTGCTCGTTAATGAAGGCCGACATCATCTCGCGACCAAGCATCGATTCTGAAGAAGAAGCGAAAAGCAGCGCCCAAACGTCAGTTCCTTTTTTTAGAACGTCTCAACACATTTTGCCCCGTCTGGATGCCTGTGGTATTTAAAAGATGCTCTGTATGTTCGGTGACCTTCGGAGTCAAACCGCGTTCCGGGGGTTCGGTCACGATTGCCGGTTTTCTCTCTCTCTCTCTTGCCATGGACTCTTCTTCGATGACCTTTTTGTTGTTTGCTTACTGTGTCTGTGGGGGTCGTACCTTGGACGGTTGGGACTACTTTGGTGACTTTTAAAGCCCGAAAGGGTTTATTTAGGTTCTTCTTGCGGGACTTCACGGGTTCCGTGCCTATATTTTACCCTTTTTTCTTTCACGTAATTCCGGGGGGTTGGTTGGTTTGAAGAAGTTAATTTTTCGTGGGCTTGTCACAACCCATTACGAGAGTTTTGTTAACTTTTTTTTTAAAGGTGGGGCGTATTATCATCATCACCGCCTATATATTCATCATGGCGATAAACGGGGCGTAGGATTAATTATGCTAGACGTCATGTTTTGAATTTATTCGCTCACCACTGGATAACCTAAAACAGTTATTTAAAATTTTCTTTTCTATCAAAAGGCAAGGAACACAAAATATATTCATTTCCACTTTTATGCCACTTGTGCAGTGGTTAGACATTCCCGACCAACGTACGCCGCTGACAGCACGGACCACTATGCCTCCGTGACAATGAGGTCAACCAGCCGGAACAGTGCGCAAGTGCACGTTGGCCCGCTTCCAAACACGCTTCAAGCACTTTCCGCGTCCAAAACAAAAACATATAAAGTGGTACACAAACGCTCTAAACATCCGACACACTGAAGACGCAACTTGCACGAAGCGTTGCGCCCCAAAATGCCCCAATACCCGTGCCGTGAACAAATGCATTTGTACCGTATCCCCAACGGCCTCTGTTTATTTTCATTACCAACCATCGAGGCTTCACTTCGGCGCAACATTATGCAAAACAGCTGAAATAATGCCTCGCGCGGTTGGCGATTTTTTTTCAACAGCTGCGTTGCACACTCTGGCGAAGCCCATGGACAGCGAGGAGTTTTCCGGCTATCCGGCGGCTCTAGTGGCCATCGTCACCTAATGATAATATCGGGGGTCCGCGAATCCTTCCCAAGAGCCGCGTTAATATCCACACACGAACCATTCGGCCGATGACGTGGAGGGAATCCCGGTCGCATGTCGCTCGCCATAATTGTCCGACTCCAAAAGCAGGGATCGGCCGTTGATGAAGCCACGTCTCTTGGGAAAAGGGCCTTCGGTTATCTACAGACGGCCCAGACCGGGCGGTGGAGTTCAATATCGACGAGGGTCGCCGGACGAATCCATTCGATGGCCGTCGTAAAACATGATTTGAATTCTGAGTTTCATAAATTTGCACGAAACCGGCGCCGGTAGCCATGGTATCGTTTTCAACTCATACCCTGCGCGGCGTGTAATATTCGGCCTCATCTGGTTCGGCCCGTAGGATCAATCGCAGAATATTTTAATTATATGAAGCCATTGGGCGAGGTGAGAAAGAACCATTCGTGGCCGCTTTCATCCCTCGAGCGACTTCTGGCGACTCCTGCAGGTTGTGTCCGGTCATGCCTTGGTCGTCTCGGAATCTCCGCAGTCCGGCGGCTTTTGGCGTCACAAATGGAGATTCACGGTTGGGCACGACATTAAGGGAACCCAAAAATGTCCTCATCATGGCGCAGACGGCGAATGCTCTGCTGACCAGCGGGAGGTTTTTACGGGAGCAATTAACGGTTCACTGTTTGTGAAATCGTTGGGTCGGGATTTTTTGGTACGCCCCTCGCAGTTTCATGCTGTTTAAATTCACTCGCCAGTAATGTTACAAAAACGTTAATAATAATTTGTAGTAAACTTGTAATCCGCGCTTGTTTTGGGTGAATTGTAAAGTTAGTTTAAGTAGCGTAAGTTTTGAAGAGTGTAGAGCTGAATAATAATAACATTTGGACAACTTTTTACCGGTATTTATAAAATATGTTGTTCGGACTTTCTGTGTTCGCGGCCATGTTTCGTCGTATGGAAAACATATTGCACAAATTCGCTCAGAAACATGTGCCGTTGCGCAAGTCACGTTGTTTACGACAGGACTCATCTTTATGCTGCCCTCCTTCGACCGTAGCGAACTCATGTTGCTTTCGGATTCCATTTCTTGTCAAATCACTCACGAGAATTTTGGGATGTAGGAAAATGTGAGCAAGGTTGAAACAGGAACGGACGAAAACCTTACGGAACCATATGGATCATTTTGACGAGCGTTTTCAATGAAACTGGATGTTGTGTGTTGTCCGATTATACTTCCAACATGTTTTCGTTGTACACAGACTCGCTTGTGTTTTGAGCATCATTCGGACATACTTTTTTAGGACAACGCATGAGGTGGGGCGTTAGAAGACGAGACATCACACATAATATCCGTGAGATAAGCTATTTTTGGGCATGCCTTAGTTGCAACGCTCTTTGAGCTGTCAGGTTCATTCGACACATCGGTCGTCAGCGTCCAACGGAGTCTGCCTTAAGCAGATTGCAGTAGTTTGTTGTTCTCTTCTTAAACCAATTTCGAGTTTCTTTTCTTCTGGTTTGCCAGGAAAGAAATTTGACCAAAAGATGAAAAATCCTGTGCATCACCGTGAACTGTCCACGCGTAATCCAATTTGGCGGTCTCACTTGCGGCGCGGATCCTTCTACTATTTTCACATGCTCATCACACACTACTTGCCAGCTCGTTGACGACGCGCAGTGTTTCTGGAAAAGGAACCCGCAACATAAGGGCATAAGGGCTTACAAGAAAATCCATTGGCGGGTTGGTTTGCAGTCTTGAGCCTCTGGGGGTCGACCTTTTCCATAAGTCACTCATCTGCAACAAACTTGCGGACGACTTGCGGACAAACAAGCGCATTACTGTTGATCAAATTAAGCTCCATTTGCTACATCCTGGTTTGCATCGGGAAGTACCTCGCTGGCTGGCAGGTTCTGGCCCTTCATCGCAAGCCGGCCGCGAAAACACCATGTTGCCAGTGTTCAACAAACAGATTGGTTTGTTTCGTGCTGCGATTGGAAGAAATGTGCTTCCATCGCCATCTTAATCGCGCGGGCCACGTACTACGCGTGGAGTAATATCTGCGAGGTCTCCAGCAGAGCCGGAAGCCGGTGCCGTCCCGCAAAGCCAGAGTGTCAACGTTGAGGTTGTCGCTGTGTGGTTTGCAATGCCGTTGCCTCTTCTTGTGGTGTGCCGATTGCGAACTATGAATCGAGAATGGAGAGCAATTGAAGATCGGAAAAAACTGGCAATTGCATAATTTGTGTTTTGATCTTCAATTTACATTCAAATTATATGCATTTTACTGGCGCACCAGAAGAGTTCTTCGGGATCCTTTCGATTGCAATCATGATATGAGATGACCTCTCTTCTCTCAGACAGACTCTAAGATTAGGTGCAAATAACCCACGAAAGGATGCCAAGTACAAGCTTTTGTACACAACACTATTCAAAGCGCCACTTTCCTTAAGGGGGTGAATGCTTCAGGTCCTCCCCGCGTTGGACGAAGCGCACGGCACGTGAGTGTGTTTGTCACAGAAAGTGTCACCGAAAGGAATGTGGCTTCTTTTACCACTCACAATGACCCCTTAAAACTGTATTTTGGAAACGTTCGCTGCATCCCCAAAAGCGAATGCAATTTTGGTCACAAGCACTGACCAGAAGCGTCCGTGAGGCTCCGCAGGCACGTAAAAGTTCAATTTAGATTCCTCCACGAACGGCGGACGGAGCGGGGGTCCAATGCAGCCGGCACGTGGAGAAGGAAAAACTTTATTTCTATGCAAATACATGTCATCGCCAACGGCTAGTGACGGCAGCAAGTTTTCATTGTACAGCGCGCCTTGTTGGTGGTGTGCCTGACATGCTGCGCTCCAGGACGCTGGCCGCTTGCTGGCCGCACGGAGCGACGGGACGGGGACCACTCAATAGAAGTCTCATTGCCGGCGCATTTGTATGTGACACTTTCTTTCGTGGTCGGTCCGTGTCAGTGGGATGTTTCTTTTGTCGCCCCAAACGAAAGCAAAGGAGAACGTTATGAATCTGGACACACACTCCAAACTGGACGCAATCTCGGCGACAGATTATGGTTCCCGGATTGGTTGGTTGGCCCCGTTATGTTAATGCACAGACCCCCAGGCCACTTTATCGCCTTCGCCCCGGTTGCCTAGCGCCCGGACTCAGAACCCGGGGCTAAAAACGACCCGGGTCGGGTCGGACGTTTTAGTAGTTTTTTGGTAAAATACACTCGCTTGTCACGAAACCCCCGAGCGGCCGTACTTCGCGGCAAACAAACCGTTTTCACCTTCGCTTGGCATATGGCCCAGTTGGCCACGCGCTATCAGCTACCATCAATCGAAGATGAGTGATGTCAGGCATGGCCATTAAATTAATTAAAATTGACATTTATCCTAACGACCGGTCGACCGGCGGGGGAAAAAGAAGGAACAGAGTGTTCTGATATCGGCAGCGGTGGCGGGAGACCTGGAAAGGTGACACTAACCTGGTACACTCATTAGGGCCGTCGATTGTCACATAAAGCGGAGTTTTTGTGTTTTCCCTCCCGCGGGGGTACGGTGTCACCTGGACACTCGGATGGATACGGAAAGAGGGACACCTAGGTGTTCTACGTTGAGTTCCATGCCACACGCCAGCCAGCAGCGGTTGGAATGTGGTTTAGCCACTCTCTCGCATGTCCTGGCAAGCGGTCGTTAGCGAGACCGGTGCTCGGTAGGCAACACGTGGAACAGAACCGTAATTGAAGCTCTCCCGCACGCGGACACCGAAGGCGTCCTTGTGGCTTGTGGGGTAGTGAAATATAAATACGTTTTGTAGGGTTACCGTCTGTACAACGATTCGATCCATCAGAGCTTGTCAATTCGACGGTAAATAAATCATTCGACGGTATCATCCTGCGGCTGATACATGACGATACGTTGATGATGGTTGCGTGTGAGGTGCTTCAAAACAAAGTTTTACTTAAAGGGTTAGGGAACATTGTAGATAATACTTTATCCCACACTAATCCCGATTTGCGGTACAGAAGGTGAATAATTAGAACATCTTCGCCACAGTGTGGCCGAAGAACCAGAGTAACCTCAAGAGTCTCAAGAGGCGCTCGGTTAGTTAATTCGACGACCACAACGACAACAATCGTCTCGTACGCAACGGACACAGTCAATTGGGCTGATTGAATCCGCCTCATGAAGTACGTCCGGCGAGCGGTTTTGAGCAACAATGGGCTCAACGATGTTGCTCGGGTCGGTCTTGGCCGTGGCCGACCGAGACGGCTGCTGGCCACTACTCGGCACTCCGTATTGGTTGCTCAAATGAACTAAGCTGATTAACTACGGTGATACGAGGCAATTGCACGGCAGTGCCGTCCCCGGGTTGAGTGTAAAACGAATCTCGACACCTTAAGGAAGGAAGACGACCGCTCCCTGTCAACGGGGCGCTGCTGATAGGTGCTGATTATGGAGCGCACAATTGACTACAAACTCTGGCACACTCTGGCCCAGGGCGTTTAAGTGGCGCTGAGATTCCGGGTGCCGGACGATGTCGCAACAGCAAGATGTTACCCGTCGACGAGTGGACACATAATCCTCTGCGGAGAAATCAATTAGCAGGATTATGCGCGTAGCATATTTCGTAGCCCGGTGGTCAGTGAAGCGCCGATCCGAAAGCTAAACAGTGAGTGATGGTGTGCAACGCACGGACTGGCCGGACCGACCGGATTCACGTCGGCCCGAGATTCGGTTCCTGAATTTTTAATTAACTTAAATCCCATCGGCTTAGCAGCTGACGCGGCCATCTTGCCTTTCGGAGCGGATGTCTCCGAGGAGCCTCTAGTTCGAGGAAGATGGCGAAGAAAGCGAAAAGTAGATCATTATTAAACGATGGTCGGCGTGCCATATTGGAGTTACAGTGGCCATCGAGCGGCTGTTCAAGCAAATTAATTTAATATCTCATTATATTTTTGATTATGCTTTCGAGGCTTCGCTAATCGTGACATACGCTCCGTTGGTGGCTTCCTTTTACACGGCTTCCGCTTAATTGATTAAAGTCCGGTCCCTGCGCTCGGGTTACAGTCGGAAGTGCACAAGAAAACGATCAACCGGGTCTCGGGTTTTCGAGCATGATGGAATTTAAATTGAAACATGACAACGTTCATTTGTTTTCTTGTCCAATTTATTTACATTCACACCTCCACCTCCGGGACTGTCACAACCGAGAGCGGGGACCCTGCTGCATACTTTGAATTTCGTGCCACGTCCAACTCCTTAAGCCACTTCGGGCAGGTTCCGCCCGCCCTGGCACCTGATGTTGATTTGACACTCTACCGATGCCGGGAATGCTGTTTGTGGAAAATTCGAACGAAAGGAATGCCGGCAGCATTTTCCGGAAAGAAACCACCGTCCCCGCTCGCCGGTGGCTCGGCTCGCCTCCGCCAACACTTTCATAACGAAGCCTTAATTTTGTGCCGACCTCGCCCCGTGTGTCTGGGCAGCGCCAGCCTTCAGCCTGCTGGCGCTTTTGAACGTCAGGAATAAAATGGAATCAGTGATGGCAAGGATCGGTCTGGGCCGGAGAGAAGGCAGTCCGGGAGACCGGGAAGTGGGGTGCTGGTGGTGCCCATTGACGTGTTGTTGCGGAGTGCACTCGGGATGCTCGAATGTTGGTCATGTTCGCTGCCGGAACATTGACCACGGTTAAGGGTATTTATGTAACATGCATTTTAATCGTTTCGTCAGGGCTGTCTCTGGCTACATGTTTTTGTCTGGTTTTTGCATCCAATTGCAACATTCCGAGTGCTTACCGAATCCGATTCCATGCCGAGAGTGTCCGATGCGATTACTCCGCCATCCGTACTCCGCGCTCTCCAATCTGCAGCGCATTTACTGTTCGGTAGAGCAAAACAGAGGAGGATGGTGCGTCCCTGTCGGTTGAAACAACTCCAACATGGTAATGGTCAGGTCGACATTGAGGCAGCTTACGGGTACGGGGCACCGTTGGCCAAATGAAATATTGCAAAACGTAATAATGGTGGAGTGGTTGATCTGTCGAGCGGCAGAATTTTGCTGTAGATCCCTAGAGAGGTTAGGTTTTGATTATAGCAATTTTGCTGTTAAGTGATAAGGCATAGTGTTAAAATTTGAAGACTAATGTAAAATTAAATTGCGGGAAGTAAGTATACTTGCTTCCTTTCTTGGCTACTCAGCCGTTATCCGGAATAGAGTATTATTTGTTTAGAAAAAATAAAACAGCATTGAGATACGCGACCAAAAGTAAAGTAAATTCTTCAAGACCACATCCCAAAGCTTCATAGCGAAAGTGCTTTCAATAGCGACAATAATAATGGCAGAATGAAAATGTTTCCAAAGTGTCAACGGATGCGCAAAGCGTCATTATTCGATTCGATTTATGTTACATCAGGCTGTGAGGGTGATTTATGTTTAAGCTAGACATTCTTTGGCCATGCCCGCCCGCAGAGACAAAAAGGCAAAAGTGTAGATAGTTTTTGTTGATTACAGATACAATATTCACATTTATTCTGTTATGCATTGGTGTCCTTGTTTTTGCAAAGTCACTTAATTTAATAATAATCGTATCAAGTAAACTTATGATTGCTAAACTTAGAACCCAAAACTACTAGACTCCTGTCTGTTATGGCCTTTCTTTTGACATTGTTAAATGCTGAACAAACAAATGAATTGCTTCGAAACGACATTGTTCCATCGGTGCCCATGTCAATTTAGCGACAGAGGCGGACATTTCAAACTTCTCCATTTTCCCCTGGGTTGGCGTGACAGTTGCCAATAATCGAACTTTGCAGACAACGTGGTAAAACTGCATCTGCTTTATTTGCATAGTTCTTTCGATTTTCCTCGTGCCGCGGCACATGGATTCTTCCATTTCAGTGATTGGTAGTGGACGTTGTGGCGACGTCTGGCCAGCTCTTTCTTCGCCCGGGTACCGCTCATTCTTCAGTTCGTGCAGTTCAAACCTTTTTTTTCACGAAGAGCTCACTGCCCTATTGTTTTCAAAATGTCTTTTCGTTTTTGCCGGTGATTTTTTCGTATGAATTGATTTTCGCACGTTTACAACATGAACAGGATTTCTGTAAACGACTATGTTTCATGTAAAAATAAATCACATTATCATTACCTTGATAAGGTATCGTTATCAGAGGGTAATCACATTTTTCTTTTCTTCACTGCATTTGAGACAGTAATATTATCACTAACGAAATACTAACGAAAGTTGTTTTCACGACTGCGTCGCGATTGGAACAGGCGATTTTGAGCACTGCTCACATTCCGCGGTCTGTGGATGGGCAAATTATAAATCGTTTGCAAAAGAACCTAATGAGCTCTGTTTTGTTTCTTGTCCTACTTTACAACATTGGCCCCGGCATGATGCTTTCACCAAAAGCGCTTAGTCCTTAAGAAGCTTAGGAAGCAGCAAAAGGCGCGCACCGCAACCATAACCATTGAAAAGGGACTTATTAATTTGAAACAAACAAGTTTTTCCGGTCAGGATGGCGTGGCGCATTTTTGCTTTCCAAGGTCCGTTGTCAAACGTTCCGTTGCGACCTTTTTTGCCTTTTGGCCTTTATTTTCGAAAATTCAAACATATGCTGCGAGCGTTGTTGGTCTTTTATGCGTACTTTTTCAAATATGCAAACGCGGAAGTTTACTCCAAATTCATCAAACTCTGCCACCGTCGACCAAGTGAACCTTTTCAGCGCGTATTCCTGCACAGGATATTCCTGCGCATGAAATGCGGTAGTTGTATGTTTTTGGTGCTGCAATTTATTCGACGGAAGCACCACGGCGATCGTTATGCTCGTTATGTTCACCCCTACAACGCGCGGCGCTGGGCCAAGAAAGGTCGCGGAATCGCCAAAGTTCCGTTAGCCGACACGGTAGCTGCAAACAGCGTCGTGGCCGAAAACTGTAATATATTCGAAGTAATCTGCATACAGCACACGCTGCAGGTTTTGTAGCATGGATCGCCGTACCGCAGACAGGCAAGCAATGGGTTTCTGTCCGTGGTCGTGCCTACTTGAGCCACGTTACTGCACCGTTTACGGGTGAGTGTTGAGTAAACAGCATTTCCCGTCCGATGCTTACCGAGTCCGAGCTTGGCAATGTTGGCGAATGGTGCAGCGGAGCTTTTGGGCGAGGCTGTGTTTTTGAAACTCGCAACTCGTCGATAACTGAAACGATCGGAGTTTCGGGTGTTTCCTCTCGGAGCTTCCAGCAATTATTTCTGCCCAACCGAAAGAAAAGCATCGACACTTGCGCAGCCGACCAACAATCCGTCCGATGTAGCGAAGAAAGTGCAATCCGGCCATTTGCAAGCAACGCAATTCGAGGAACATCAACCCGCCCGGCATCACACGCCCACTAAACAGCATAACGATGTTGCGGCGCTCGTTCCTCGGCGAGAAATCGGTTGGTGCCACAAACATAAATACGAAAACAATCGGTCCGTGTAATGCGCTGGCGACGATGGCTTGCAAGTGCATTTGCAGTCGTACGGGTGTTTATGAAAATCGGGGGAAAATCCCCACTCGGGGCCCGCGTTGGGGTTGGTGTTTTACGAGATTCGCAGGACGCATTAGATGAGCAGCATTTCGGTTCACCGTGACGCACACCATATGCCGGGACTCTGGGATACCGTGTTCGTGGTTGTTGCGCTGGGTGTCGGGTGTGGTTCGCTGTTCTGTGCATTATGCCTTTGTGCGACAGTCAGGAAAAGGGACACGGTGTTTGAATCGACGTGAGGTAGGTTATGGTTTGCTGGTATCATAAAAGTGGCCCGCCGTCGTTGCCAGTGGATGCCTGGCCGACGCAAAACGGTGTCGTTAGTTTTTATTGGGCTGAATATTCATGACATTGTCACCCGGAAATGGTGGATCAGATAAGAGGATCGGCTATCGGGAGGTTTAGAGCAGATCCATCGCATGAAGAAAGGATTCTCCTCGGTTGAGTGGCCAACAGACGTGGCCGTTTTCCATTAAATCTATCTTATTTCTCTCGGCAGTTAACATGATTTTCTAATTTCCCTTCTTTTTCTACGCTTTTTTCAGGTAAGAAAACTTGACGTCGAAGATGGTAAATGATTTGCCGTAGCAAGGCCGTCGCCTCGTCACAAGTCAGTACGAGATCTAGAACTGTGAGAAAAACTTATGCTTCCTTTTTATCCTTATTATAAACGAATAAGATAGCAATGTTTGTCAAACAAAAAAAGGGCCATTTCAATTGTTCAATTAATCGTAACAAACGTCACCCTTAACTAGAGCCGCTTTTCTTTATCAAACTTTAGACCCTTCCAAACATGTAGAGGGAAGATTGATTATGCACCCAAATTAGCTCAATTCTAAACTATGGCAATGAACGTCTTATACATTGGTGGACTTCATGACAAATTTGCGGCATAGTCAAAAGTTATCGCGAACTGTGTTATCACTAACTTGAAGCGAAGGTTCTTCGGTTGTGTGACATTATCAGCCAGAAGTCCCCAACATTCTTTGACCAGTGTTCTGTTTCCGATGCTATCAATCGCCATCGATGTCACACTCACTTTTTCGGTAAATACTCTGGCGGTGTACATTATATTCTGTTCGTCACGAGAAAAGTTTTCTCCCGCCATGGGGAACGCAAGGATGGATCGACCATTTGCCAGGACATTCGTGTCAAGCGATCCTTGTCCGAAGTTGGGATGATGCCCCGAGCCAACTGGGGAGAAGTTATTTAATCTTTGTGGAGCATGCAGCAACCGTTATTCCACAACACAATAGTCGCTTTCCGAACCTACTTTCATCATCTTCTTACACCAGTTTGCCAGAGGGCACGTCGAAAGATAAGGCTTCCTAATGTTTATTGATAACAGGAAGTTTTCCCTCAATTTGCACCTTTCGGCAACGCAGAGGGAAAAGTTTGAATTTCCACCCGTTCCGGAGAGGACGTCTGAGACACCTGAGGGGTGCGAAAATTAATGATGGCCATCAGGAAAATTGATTCGCTGTTGGCATCGATGTTGGACCCCTTTTTCTGTCTAGTATGTATTCTACACTCGATTTTGAGGATGAAAACTATTTTCTAAAACGGGGAAGAAAATTACAAACATTTATTTTCGAACAGGTTTGAGGTAAAGCATCTACGTTGAAAACGATCCGTATCCGGTTTAGAAACTTTTAATGATAAACTTGATGCTATCGATATCACCTAATCCATCTACGGTGTCGAAGAATCCCTTTGGTAATGAAAACCGCTCACAGAATTCAATGATGAACTCGGCAAAAGCAGGTCTTCAGAAAATCGTGTTAGGAAAACTTTCGCCTTTCGTCATCCGTACGGAAAACGGTCGAAAAATGGACGGAAATGTAATCTTCGCCATAATCATTATTATTTCCTATCCTGCAGAGCCGACGGAGATTTTCCTACGGGCCCTGAAGAAGGCAGCAGATTAGTGGCGTCGAACACGATTCCCCGTCCAGAAATAATGTCATTTAATTGGCTATGAAGGACGAATTATGTTTTCCTGTTCGCCATGTCGCCATCGACAAGGATTTTCGTTTGCCATCGATATGAAGATGCAGTAGATCATAATACGGCTATAAATACGGCCCAATTCGTTCTTCTAAGATTAAAAACAGAAAGATTTTGCTAGTGTATGGGTCTTCAAAGTAAGCATTCACTAATATTTGAGTAAAACCGAAAACTTTTTGTGTGTCAACAAACAATGTTCATAAGGAAAAAGCAGCATAAACCCTCGTTTTGTGGTTGAAGCGCACACTGAGGGAGAAATCAACGTCATATTTGTGAGAAGATTGGACATAGGACACGTCAGAATACATATGGCTTAATGAAATTAATATCGGAGGCTCTGTCGTTGCTGCATGCGCTGAGCACGTGTTAGCATTTGTGTAGCGTCTAATGCAAAGCCAGAGAGCCATGAAAAAGAGACATTTTTACGCTTGCCTTATGTTGCCGGCGGGTATTGCTATGTTTCCGGCCACACGGCCACATGCTGCGACAAACCGAGCGAATAAAAGGAATGACCACAAATGGCGTACTGTAGCAGACTGTTGCTTTGGTTGCTAAGAGGCCAACACCAAGACAGCGAATCCCCCAGAGGGATTTTGGGCCAAGTAAATTGGGACAAACATAAGATAAAAACGAGGGGTCAAAAAAGCAAACAAACCCCAAAGGGGGAAATCACCGTTGATCGACATCGGAAGAGTGTAATTGATCTGACCTGCAGCAGGACAGCGACCGTAATCGATCGAGTCATACGTTAAAGTGTGCCAATCCTTTACCCTCTGGGGTCCAGCGTTGAAGCTGACATTCGATCGGTCTGTTTGAGATTTGAGATCGTTTTCACGGCAGCGGATGATGGAGTATCGAACACTTAGCTCGGTGTCAAATTACTTAATTTCCTCGAGTTGGGCTAACTCCAATGTAGCGGTGTCATATTAAGAAACGACTTCTGTTTCTATAGAGTCAGAAAACGATACAGCGAAACCATAGTTTGCAACATTCATTAAGCAGATAAGGTAAAAGTTGTCAATTTGTTTTAAGAAATATTGAACATTTCGAAACATCCAATTGGTGGCCCTTATGGGCACCATATTTTGGCTCCAAAAGGCATGAACGCCATCGGCGCAATTTGTGGAAGTGACACAAGTTCAACAAATGAGAGATAGAGTAATGAAACATTTCTTTGAATTAACGGGATGAGGGATTAATGAGAAGGTAATCGGACAACAAAAACACTTTTGGCCAATCGACAATTCAGAAGAAACATCAAGAACCTTCCGTAGTCGTATGAAGTTATTGGACATCGGGCACGTGATATCGATCTTATTCTTCGCCTATCTCCAAGAGTTCTGTTGGACTTTCCACTTCACGATAGGTTTGGACGGAGTAATTGGAAGCACGTGCCGTTGCGGAAAAGTGCTGAGCGCAGCACGACTCCTTGTTTCATACTTCTTTCATTCAACGTCGTCGATTCCCTATTTTTTAGTATTGTATTCTCACCGACTCTCGAAAGACACAAATTGGTCGTCCCTACCACTTGTTGTCTTTCTCTACTGCCCATTCCTTCTTACCATACGTTGACCGATGAACCATTTCCGTTTCCGGTGTCCCCGATCGATATCTGACCAATATTTGGTGACTTTGGGAGGGCCGCTCGGTAGGTCCTGAACTATTCTACTTATCTTGGTTTAGGTGGTTTCCACTTTCACTGGAAACGTGTTTTCCGCGAGTAGCTTTCCGAGGATTTTTTTGCGTTTGGCGAGATAATGGAATGTTGTCGAATAGGTTCCGCCCAATGGGGCACAAGAAACTAAGAAGTAGCGTCCTTAAACCACCCTCTGCGAGATAGGAACGTCTTAACGATCATCATTACTCTTACTTGGGTCGAGGCGCCCTTCGCGGTCGATGAGGTTTTCGTGTTCTGTTCCGTGAAGGTAGTTCACTTCCCGAAGGTTTGCTGCTTGGTTTCGTTATCCTTAAATTTATCGACGATGGTACAGACGGAACAAGGACAAGGTGGAGCGAGCTGAGTAAATCGATATCGGCCCATCCTCAAGCAAAGGCAGCGAAGGTTTTGGAAGTTTCTTGATGCGCAAGATATGAACTTTAAGGACACGTTATGATACTCGGGTCGCAACTCGATTCCGTAGCTCAACTTGGCCTTGGGCACGGTTGATGAATTCTTCGTCAAGCGGAAAAGTTCTCTCCAGAGCTGGTTGGTTTTTCTTTTACCCGTGCAGTGGCTGAAAAGGTGGTGGCGATTAAATACATCAGACACCGAAGCCGCTTCATGGTTAAGCGCTAAGGGAACGTTGACAAATAGAAAAACAACGTGAGATATTCATGTAATTTGTAAAATGATTGAAAATTCGCCGTGCGTTTCATGGCTGATTCGATTGTTGAGCTTATTAACATCGGTTTTGCGGTGCAATTTGACTCTTTTCGAATATTTTCCATTTCGCCAGCTATCGATTGCAATAATTGGCATTTGATTTGAATTTTGCATTTGCGGGTTACCAATGATTTGTGTTTGTCATGTCAATCAATAATGAAATCAACCTGAACATAGACGTCATTATTCAAGCAGTTTCGAAATAGCTATGCGTTTTGTACAATGAAACATTTGGACATACATTCCATCCACCGCGATTAGAAGTTGATGATGTTCACTCCACTTTTAATCCCAATTCCAATATGGCACCCTAAACAGATCCGAATGTTTAGAGAGACTTGAAATGGGCCGTGTCGTTGTTGAAATTGGTGGTTTAGAGGAATGTTTTTGGTGTCAGCTTTGGGCACATCCACCGGATGATGAGGGTCATTCACGGGGATCGAAACTTTGCAGAACCAGGCTGCAGTACATAAATCATAAACAAACTTTGGCCACTCATTGCGAAAGCAACGACCGCCCGTATCATCATATAGTGTATTAATTCGGATCCAGAATTTCGGCCATCGGCAGCTGGCACTAATGGCCAGAAACGGTTGTCAAACATTCAATTTCAAGTCACTTTTGAGAGTGCCCCCTGAAAAGTGATACCTTTTTGGGGCTCACAACGTGCCGCGGTTGGCTATTTAAACAGCAAAAATCTGGGGCATGCATTTTACGGCCCCGGTGCTTATGTGCAGTTTTTGGACTCCAAACAGAACGGGTTGGCGAAAGAGGGTTGGAAGGCTCGTGATGGTGGCACACCTCTCTGGCCACCGACACGGTTCGCATAACTGCAAGCGAAAGTTTATTCCAGTCATTTATTATTTGGCAACACGACAGCAGAACGGACCCCGCCGGCGCAGGTGTCCGGGGTTGGGTTAACGTGGCGAGGGATATTATGCTCTGTCTGCATGCAAAATGGAACAACACCAAACACGATCATTTGCGGAGGTCGACATCATTGGCAACGCGAGGTCCGCAGGAAGGTGCCCTCGGAGGACATTTGGATTTCGGTGTTTTTGGCTGTTTTTCGCGTGCAACATCGCACCTTCCAACATGTCGGCAGCGTGAATTATGAGCGAGACAGGGAATTGGATCATCTGCATGTTTGCATAAGCGCGGGACGACCGAAGCGGGGAAAATCGTTGACACATAGTCGAATGCACGGACCTCAAAAGGTCCAACCCTTCGTAGGGACAACGGGGAGAGAAGGTTCGGTGTCTCTTCCCCACTCAACTGCCAAGCTCTGGCCCCGTCAATCTGCTCCGTAGTTCAATCAGGAATTGGTTAATGAAATAATAAAACTTCCGTGAGAAGGCTCGCGGATAGTTCTGCATGGGCTCCACTGTGTTTTGCTCGAGAATTCCTGGATATTCACAGGGTGTTCCGCTGGGTCCATCTGCCACGAACCTTTCCGAAAACATGCGTTCGACGGTGGAGAAATAAAAACAATTTGTCGTGCTGTCGTTGGAACTGAACCGAGGTCCACTTATTAAATTTTTACTCTCTCCACATGCAGCCGGAGATGAAATTTATTAATGAAATTGGAAATACCAACGAAACGATGCACTTCGAATATTTCGTTTCGTCGAAAGCAATACAAATTTTATGGGAAAATAATAAAACAAATGAAATAGTTCGCTTTTTAGTTATGCTCGTCAATAACTATTTTCATTTTACAATAACTGCAGAAATAACTTTGATGAATTGGCATAGAAGTTATCTTGACTTTATTGGCTTTGGCTCTATTGACTTATTATTCATTTCAAATCCATGCGTTTGTGGTTTCATTATCTTCCATGAGTTGATTCAAACCAATTTTTTACGTTCCCATACGTTTTGCGGTTGCTGTTTGTCGACTTCATGTTGTGATAAATAATCTCTCAAATTGATGAATTTTCCCCTTTTTTTTAAATAGCCAACCATTAAATACTGATAATTAAAAATTTCCTGAAATTGTACATTAATGTTGCTTATCTATCTACAAAAATGTGCTCAATTGTTGCCAAACTTAATTCAATCCTGTAAACAATACATCTGAACAAAACATATCAGAAAGAAGATAAAAGAAATCAGAAAGAGAAGTGTTGCCTTCTTCTCCTTTTTCATCAAAGAGACGTAAACGTTTCATAGAAGTGAAAGTAACAAGACGTGAGACCCTCCTGAGATACTGTCGAGGCGGTCAATCTTATTATCCAGGTCAAGTGAACAACAATCACAAATTTACAAACACACACAAACAAGACCCAAAGATCTAGTTTTGGCGCAAAAGCTCAAAGGTGAGACTTGTTCACCCGAGGACGAGCAACAAAAAGAAAAGCGAGACACAATTTATGACTATCGACGTATTGGATTTCAGGCCGGTACGTTACTTCCGCCTAAGGATGGCCGCACACTGGTTCTGGCCCCGGTGAAACCGTGAATTACGGTCACTGGAAGGACTACGGTCTCGGCCCCCATGCAATGAAACGCAGAGAACTGTTTCGTCGCCCGAGCGAGAAGTCGCCTCCGACACTGGCCGGTGGACACCTCCTACAATGCCTCTTACACCGTGCTGCCAGTGATTTATGAAAGCTGGACAGATTTATGGGATTATTTACCGGAACCAGGTTGCAGCCGATGTCCTCGGTCTGTGGATGTACATTTATTTTTATTTAACGGATGCAGGAAGCGCAAGAAGCCAAACCGTGCCACCAGCTCGTGACAGAATCGGACAGCTCCTGAAAATGTCCTCAAACGCAGCTTATGGTCTATTTTGAGGTTTCTTCCGCCACCGAAAGGATGAACTCGGCAGAAACCCCGGAAAAGACAGATTAAAATAACAAAGATTGTCCCGTTGCAGAGAAGGCAACACTTTCAGAAATAAGCAACACTTTTCACTCGGCGGCGAATTCTCTCTCTGTCCTGGTGATAGTCGACCATCGTGATGAAGTTTGATTTTGTGTGGAGGAAAAAAAAGTGAATAAATGGTAGGATATGAATTGTAGAAAAGATACCCAAACGTTCAACGCCTGAATTGAGGAACTAATTAAAACCTATTCCTTTTCCCAACGCCAATTCGCAGCAAATAAAGCATTTTCTCTTTTCCCTCAAGCCTTCCTGTCCCAACATAGACCTTGCTCCAATTCCGAAGCCTCTCCTGTGAAGGCTTATCGACGGCGAGTTTTCCCTGGAGCAGAACGGTCAATTGTTTGGTTATTTCAATTTGTATCCCAAAAATTGCGGCCATGTTCGTGATCCCAAGTGCGGTCGCAATTTGATTGTGTTGTTTTGTATTAATGGTTTTTGCCTAATTGTTTCGCCCCTCGGCTCCCCGGAATTCGGTGGAAATTTAATGAGCTACAGCACCGAAACCATCCTTTTCATGCTCTTTTCACGCCCATCGTCGCCTTTTCGGTCGAGTTATGACTTTTCATCGACAGCAGTTTCCGAGAGACTTTGGCGGAGAACATCCGGGCAGAAGTTGCAGTACTTCTCCAACACAATTACTGCAAACTCCAACCGATGTTCGGTCGATGGCGGAACTTTATGTCTTTGGCGCAAAATTATGCAGTCAGAATGAAGTAAACCGAAAATGTCGCAACATGCGTTTTAAAGTGAGAAAATTCATCTGACTTTATGATTGTTGGACAAAATGTAAGATGGAGAATATGTGCCATGAACTCTTTCCTCTCCATCGTTGACACTTTGCTTTAGATCAATGAAAATTTCGTTAGAAAAGTGTATATAGTTTCTGCTAACAACATTATTTATTTTATTTTGTATAGCAAGTCGTGCAGTTGCCTTCCAATGTAAGGTTGGGTACAAAACGCACAGTAGAATGTACATCACTCAAGGAAATAACCGCTAGAAAGCAGTGGCTGGTTTTTCTAGTGCATTTGATGCTTTCCGCGGTTCAAAACCCAACGGCACTGAAAAAGAACGACCGCTCGCTGTCAGGAAACACAGTTTTACTGCATCTAAGAATGTTTCTCGAAGCGAACCAGGTGCCAGGGCGTTGTGGTGAGTTTTGGAAGGAACTATTTCTTCCTTATGCGGCGCAAGCTTGTGTGAGGTTTCTCTTTTTGTTAAGCGAACCGTACACCTCGAGCAAGGAGTTTCCGCGTCTTCCTTCAAGGATAACCCTGTCTGGCAAGTTGATGCGCCAGTGAGACTCTGCAGCTCAGATGCTCCCACTTTGTGCCATCAAAGGTGAAAGCACAAGTGAAGCGACGCGCTTGGAAGGCTGCCAGAGTGAGAGAGAGAGTCCCAGGGAATTTCCACAGCGCATCCGAACAATCAAGAAATCAAGGCTTTTTTCGTCACTCCGTACAAAGTTCCTCTTGCTCTCACTGGGCAGATCGTTTTTCTCGTTACCTTTGGCTTCGGAACAACGAAGAAACGAGTTTGCGGAGGCAAATAGCAAAAGCACACATTCAGTTGCTGATGTAAAACCCCCGAGGTGCTCGTTGGCTGAACGTCCAGCATCTGGTACATCTCTTGTCTTCTGTTCCGCTTCTTTGCTCATGGTGTGCACGGCGAAAGAATTTTTGTTGGCCAATTTCATGGAATTCTTTCTATGGGTGTTGTTGTTGTTAATTTAGAGGATCATAGAAACACTTCCATCCAACCTATCAATCCAAACGATGGATTGTTCACCAAAATAAACTTAAAGAAAGGAAGTGATCATCGTTCCCTACGCTTCACGGTATGAATGATAAAGTGTCAAAAGGACCTTGCCCTTTTCCCATCAGAAATCCGATCGTTGAACTTTGAGGAAACTGTCCTTCCTGGAAAAAGGGAGCGTAATGGATGAGTAATGTTTCCCAGTATCCCTTACGATTATTAAGATCGTCTTGCATTATTACAGTTGTTCGATTGAATTCCCCCAAAAGTCTACCTTTTGCCACTTTTTGGCAAACGAAACTGTAACTTCTGTTACGATAAACTTTAGCTGTTGAGAAGCCGCTGAACTTTGGCGAAGTTACTGTCTGTCATCTAGCGAGCAAGACCTCGCTCCGCACCATTTTCGGTCTTTATCCGCAATAAATGTCATTTTTATAAGAAGGTTAAAGAGTAAGGCAGTTTGTGTTTCCGAGCCCACTCGTGAACGTTCTTAAGCACATTGACATTTAAATGAGAGAACATTAAAATGTGATACGAGTTGCGTTAGTGCACTTGATGTTGTTTGTTTCTTTTTGCTCGAGCTTATTCAACAGAAACAGCGAAACAAAAAGAGGCGAAAAGGTGTCGAAACACTCCCTTCGGGCGGCTTCCGGCCAGAGGATGCTGGTTAGGGCCATCACCGCCATATGACCGTAACCTCTGTCAGTGGGTTTGAATTTTTCATGTGCCCTCAGGCCAAATTCGGCCACTTGGCCACTAACTGGCACCGGTTTGGATTAATTTTTATTTACGACTCTCGGTCACCTCCAGGCTGACCCCGGGAGCCAATTACGGGAGGCAGCGGATCCAGCGCGCCCCGCACGGAAGCACGAGGTATGACCACGTTGTGGTGAGGTTAGGATTCTAATTCTACCACCAGAAGTGGTCATTTATCATTTCTCGACCCGCCGACATTTTTCTCGCAATGACAGGGGCTGGGAAATTTCTGTGGAATTTTCGGTTTTCGCTTCACTTTCGTGCCAATGAATGGTTGGACTCTTGTAGGATTTTTTTGCGACTACAATTTGGTTCTCTTCGGTTCCGTCAACCCTTTTCGGTTTATTGATTTTCCGACGGGACTGAGCGCGACTATAGTTATCGAATAATTTACTTCCGTCTTTGAGTGCTACCGTTTGGGTCGATATTTATGCTGCTTTAAAACATTTGGCTGACAAACATACGGTGCATGTTTCAAAGTACCCCAGGGCAAGTGCCGCTCAGATTCTGTCTCGCTCCGATGTGCGTACTCAACCCGAACACGATATTTTAATGGAAATGCGGAAAACGGTGGCATCCTCATCCATCCAGCCGATCTTTTCCTAGCCGAGGCTCCGACTCCTGGTTTGGGTTCATAAGGGATAATTCAATACATTGCTGACGTTTCTTTTTCGGTTTATTGCCACTGAACGACAACAGGCATCGGGTTAGCTTGCTCCATATTGGCAACCTGAGGCAGTTTCCCGAGACCGTTATATGAAATAAATTCAATATGGATCGATTGCAAAATTTAATTTTATCCTTTCCACCCTTTATTTTGTTTTTGTAGAAGACCCTCCTGTTCTCTTACCGTCGGAGCTTGAGAAAAAAGGTGGTGCTTGGGCTTTTCTTTACATTCAGCATTTTTTATACGACTATCTGAAGTCTGCTAGGGTCAAAGGTTTTCCACGATAGATGTGAAAGAAAATTAGGGAAATTAGGGAAATATAACAACACTGCTGAAAAGCAATTGCCATCGATCAATCCATCAAGGGTCTGAATGTCCGTGTTCCAAAGCGGTAGCCATTCCGATGGTTCAATTATGGTAAATTACTTTCGGGGGATAAATAGGCCACTTCTGCCTTTTGCCAAACTTTGATACTTAAAAAAGGGTAGCCAGTTCGAGCACGGCATAAGGTTGGCTGGACACGATTCAAGGACTTCGGGGTCCACGGACAGGAAAGGTGGTTCCGCTGCTCCGAGGGAATGGAAGGAACTGTAACGGGTCCCGGCGGAACAATTTAAGTGCCAACTGTATAGGAGAATTGTTTTGTTGCGAAAGTTTGTGCCAAACATTTCCAACGTTTTTTCCCGGCCCCGCCACAAAAGGTAGCTTCCGAAGGCCGGACACAAGTGACGAGCACAGCATACAAATGACCGCCTTGTTGTGGACGATGTCACCAACAACAGTGTTTGACTTCAAGATTTCTTCTGCTGCCGTGCCGGAGAAGCGGTCGCAGTGGAAGAAGGGGTCAGAAATAATCTTCAAACTCCCGGCCCGCGTGAAAACTTTTGCAGCGCAAACGTGCCATCGACTATCATCAAAATTCAGATAGCGGCACCCTTTCGGACACGAACAACGTTCGTTCATTTTACTTTCGGTTCGTGAGTGTCCGCTTTTCCTTTGGACATTTCTTTCGGTTTCGAAAACAAAGTTTAAACTCTTTTTTTTTGCGTTGGTTGCTGTAAAACTCTGCTCTGTCGAGCAATTCGAGCATCCTTCGAGCGGACGACTTTTTCGTGGCAAAAATTGAACCGAGTTCAAGGCGCGCGCACACTCGACTGGCCACTGGCGCAGCGACTGTTTCCTGTTACCCGGGCAGTCCTTGACAAACGGGCTGCACGGCTTCTTCTGGCGCCCGCCTTCGGCACACTTTGCGCTAACTTCATCCTAACTTCTTGCATTAATCCGGTTTTTATGGAACCACCCCATTTCGGGGTGGTCGGCCACCGGAGCTCATAGTTGCTTTCAACGTTCGGTGCAGCCAAATGCCAAACGTGGCATAAAAATGCGGAGAGAGAGAGAGGAAATGTTGTAACACTGATTGACAAACTGAATTTAATCTCCGTGTCACTTTCCGGCAACAAAAGAACACGAAAAGAAAACCGGTCAGGAAAATGGCAACAAGGACCGGTGTCGCTCGCTTGTGGGAGAAAGCATTGTTGAAAGGAATTTTTAATAAAACTTGCACAAGCTCCGTGGGACGGATGGGATTTGTTGAGACGTTTTTAAAAGGATTTTGGTCAAAAATACAATTTCAATTCAAAACAATGGAAAGCACTTTCGGGCGCTTTAATGTGTGATCAAGATAGAGGGACGATCATGGTCCAAGTGTTAGTTTCTTCAGAGGGTTAACTAACTTTTTTTTTTGTTAACCCTCTGGTGTTTACTGATTTCAACAATATCGGCCATCCTATTCGTCACGCAACTTTCTTCGGTTCTTGCTTGGTTGATCTTGATTGGATGTCGAGCAAACAACATTTCTTCTCCAGTTTTTCTTGACATTGCATCGTTGTACCTCGGACGGATGGAAGTAGATACAGACGGCGTATGAAATCGTTTTATAAAACGCTTAAACTCGGGCATAAATAACCGACGTGAAAATCCGTACTCCTCCACCAGGCAGAACGCGAGCCGGAATCGAACGAGGTAGGGAAAGAAAGATAATAAAGTGTTAGGTAAGAAAACATACAGCCCGGTACACGGCACCAGTCAACCGAAGCGAGAGGTCCGAAGCGAGGCATTCAACCCGATACGAAGCACTTGGCATCGCCTGCAGACGATTCTATAAATTTTCTCACTTGAGTGTTTCCGCCATAAACCTTTCATCTCGGCACATCCGGCATCTATCTGGGCACGGAGGCTGGACGCCAAGCGATCGAAGCCATCGAAAACTTCTTCCGGTACAGAGAGCGAGAGAGAGAGAGATTCCGGCCGATAGTCCCGTCCCGTGTTTTGTCTGGTCGTTGCAGTTGATTTGCCATTCGCGGTCTGGGGCTTCCGTAGCGTTCGCGCACGGCTTCCGGCTAAACTTTCCGCAACCAAAGTGAGAGTCCGTTCACGTTCGAAGACGTATGATGTTGTTTGCTAATGCTCTGGTTTCAAAAAAGTGTACGTTGTCAACCGGTGTGCGAAGTGATTTCGCCCGTAAAAGATAACTGATTTCCTTTTTGACGTCCTTCCTGCGTGATTGGACACGTGAGTACTAAAGCCGGATTCGGGATGGGCACATGTGCGCGCTTTTCAGAACAGGGCCTTCCGTTATTGGCCTCCGTTGTTGTTGTCAATACGAAGCTTTCGAAAGAATGGATAGATGGAAAGAGGGTTTACTTTCTGAGACAGATATGAAAATAAGATGAAAGGCGTCTCGATCGATTAATACTTTTGATGGGTTGATCCTTTGGCTTGTTCTCTACACCAAATTGCGAGCATTTAAATTATGTTTAAAAACGGATTTTTCAACCTCGAAACTGTTTTATTCATCGGCTTGAAGCACTCGTTTTCGTGCAATTTCAATTTAGAACAAATCTTGCCTGCGGCTTCGGCGAGTAAAATGAATAAAATATGATCACCTCCGGAACTGGCGCGGAAGTAGCATGTCGGCGCGGAAGTATTCAAGCTCAAGCGCTGCTTTGAGCGTGAGTGGCCTGTTTGTCACATCACACAGCGGCAGTTCGTCAGTCAGACTCCAGTCATTTCCGCTCCACACACACACACACGGCACGAAAACCCACGGCAACCCCCGGGGGGAAATAAATGTTTAAACTATGAGCTGCCGTGCGGTGTGGTTCGCGTGGGGATTGTTTTATTTATTTTTTTTGTGTGTGCCAAACTTATGCCACAAACACACACAGAAAAAACGTCTCCAGTCGGGTCGGGTCGGAGCCTGAGGGAACGCGAAAATGGCACGTTTCACCCGAATGACGCGATGCAGAGCCGAAGGTCCTGTCCGGGATGGGTGGTGGTGGTGTACTGTTTTGTGGAAAAGTGAGTGAATAAATCATTCTCGGTGCAAATGTGCCATGAATTGTAATCACGGGTTACGGCACGGTCCTCGTGCGTCCCATAAATCATAGTCGCAAATAAACGCGAACGTTTCGAATGACGAACGCTCGTTTGTGGGTATGATTATTTTATCGCGAAAAATGGCTATCGACATTTTCTAAATCGTCCCTTAACCAGTCAAACGTTTGGGTGATGAATTTAACCCATTTCGGGGTTTAATAAGAGCATCTCTTCGCACGAAGCGCATCGCACCAGGATGAAGCGTGACGAAATGCGTCTTGTGTTCGGTTAGGACCCACGTGACAACGGCACACTCTAATACGGCCGATGGGATGCTAGGTCTTTCTCTCAGAGCTCAGAGAAAATACAGACGACAATTGCTGGACGTTGGTTCGATTACAAGCACTGTAGAGGTCGTAAAATAGATCACATAAAGCGCTAAAAGCACTCTAGCGGTCCGGAAGTGACCCATGCTTCTCCGATGCCAATCGATTGGAATGGCCAGGATGCAAAGCATCATCCCGTTTAATTTATGAAATGAATTATAAGTAAAATATTTGCATAATTTATTTTTTTGCTTCCTGGCCCCCAAACAACATTACGTTGGCGCCCAGCTTCAGATTTCACGCCGCCGCTTGTGCCATTTGTGCTGGGTTCTGTGAGCCATGGACAGGAAGGACGCACCGGAAAGGGTCTCCCATTTGGCCGGGCGGATATCGGAGGCTGTTTCAGGTCGAATGATAAATCAACCTCTTCGCGCCGCGCATCGCTGACAACACCCCGAACGCGCGGCTCCGAAAATATGTTGTTATTTTCCCCATTTTCATTCGCCAAATCCGCCATCCGCCAGGGACCGTCGGTCAACTCGCAACCGTCATCGGTCATTTTCCTCCATGATGATTTTTTTGCTTCCTCCAAAAGGCAAAAGGTTTGTTCGATTCCCGTGCAAAGGTTGCGTCGGCAAAAAAGGACGAACACCCTTTGGATTCGAAATTCAATCACCGAAAATCTGTTACGAGAGTTAGCAGTTTATGGCCGACCGAAGCCCGGCCAACGGGTCGGTCAGTCGGCCCACTAAATATTGATTTTCGTTGGCGAAGACGAGCTGTGATTAAGGAAATGACTTTTCCGCACGATAATCCCCAGCATCAAAACTCCTTCCACCGGCGGACGAGCATATTTTTCAAACTCGGAGATCTGTGGCCATAAATCGGTAGATCCTGTTAAACATGATGTTACATCGGAAATCGATGATAGGCTGTAAATCCTGCAACAAATCTGTTTAAAGTGAGGATCAACATTTCATAATCCGTTCGTTCGTTAAGCGAAGCATTGTAATCGAGCATAGGTGTTAAATGGGACGATAAAAGTGTTGCCTAAGAGCAGTCCGTCGGTCAGAGTTTCCTTTGGAACATTATTGAGTTCAGCTTAAGGGCAACATTGCGGTCAAATGATGCTAGGCGCAACTCTTCGACTCACTCTAATTGCCCCGTGGCCTTCCTTGGATCTGTAATTTCAGCATTAATGACGAGCTGTTCGAGACGGAAAACCTCAAATCCGTGCAGGGCGAGAACGGCCTCTACAACGTGTCCATCAGCGGCAGGATACGAAAGGATCAGCTCGAGTCGCCGGCCATGATCGAGTGTCTGCTCTCGATACCGGAGACGAACTACAACAAACGCCGCTCGACGACGTACTACGGTAGGTGCGACGGTGCCTCTGGCATCCTTCCTGGCCCTGGCCATCCGTGTGCTAGCTTCCGGTGTCCCCCATGCATGCGCCGGTCCTTTCCAACTCCCGCCCTCAGCATCAGCTTCAAAAGATTCACCTTCCGGAGGAGTTTTCCGGTGGAAAAACTTGACACCGGGCGCAAAAGTCATTACAACTCGACTGCGGTGAACCATGCCAATCGCTTCCTTCCGCGCCGAACTCTCCCACAAACACCTTGGCCAGCACATAAATATGCAGCCCCCGCCATAGGGGGTCTGTTGCTTCGTCCCGCTTCTTCTTCGTGGGTCAAACGGGCGCCCAGATTGATGCCTTGTCTTGTTAGCTTTTAACCTCTGGTCCCATGTCTCGTGTTTTGTCAAGAATGTAGGCCACGAATGGCCCGGCCAACAGGGGGGCCTCTGTAGGCCGATGGCATTATCAATTTCATGCTCGACAGATAAGTCCTTGGGCGCGGATGGGCGCTCGGAGTGTTTTCCCCGTCTGTCGTGATTTTTCCAACATTCCCAGTGGCGTGAACAGGGCGGGTGCGGAACAGATGTCAAATCGTTGAGCTCCAGGAATCGGTGATTCGAAGTTATTTGTGTACAGAGAAACTTCAACTGTCACCTTCCCGGGGCCCGGGTCGCCTAATCTTGCGCTGAGTTTCCCGCTCTCGTTGCCGGTTTTTGTTTTCCCGTCGCGTTCCGAAGGCGGTCGGAAACTTTCGCTCCTCGCCGGTGCTCCGTGAAAAGCGTTGCCACGGTCGGATGGACTTTGCGACGCGTTTTTGTTGGCGTTCGCTCTCCGATCCGAGGGAAATAAGCAAGGAGCACATCTTTTACGAATAACTCAACAGAACAGTGAGTGTGTTGGCCAAATCGGACACAAAAAAACACGGTGCTGCAACATCTTGTTTTAATTAGTTTTTTGCGTGCGCTCGTCGCGTCCACTTTCCATCATGGCGCTCATGATCATATCCGCTTCCATTCCTGTTCCATTCGAACGTTACAATGGCTCCTTGGGCGATTTTTCGGTTCGGAATTACGAGTCAACTTTTTGCTGGGGCCAATGTTTATTAATGACCAGTTTGGATCCCTTCTGGACGTCGGAGCAAACCATCCTGAATCGCTGGACTGGACTGGAAAAAAGTGGAATATGATGAACAACGTTACACGCCCACCGATGACACCAAACGATGGTGATGCCAGACTTCCGGCTGATCCGATTTAAGGATCACCTTCGGGATGCGGGATGTTTGTTTACCTTGCCTGAGAAGCTTAGCAGCTCCTCGATCGATACCTCCCGGAAGGCCCTCCTACCCGTCCTTGACTGCAGTGCGGTTGTTCCGGTTCTTCCGGCTGAAGCAGATCGATTATGTTAATCGAGCGGGATTGTTGACCTTATTAGCATTCATGCAGTCTATTCGCACCGGCTCATCGATTCCGGAAACACACGCTCGGAGCGCTAAGAAAAGTGGAAGCCGCTTTGAATAATTATCCGTCAGGGTGTTTGTGTGGGCAAAAGATAATAATGCGAGATAGAACGAATAATATTGGTGTTTGCAAGGACCAGACGCTATGCATTATACTTTCCTTTTTGGGCGTCATGACACAACGATGGGCCGTATCCTTGTGCCCGGTGTGCCTCTCCGTGAGCATTCGGCTGTAGGATCTCGGGATCGAGTTGAATCAAGTAGAAACTCAGGTGGAACTCCTGAAGCCGTTCCCGGAGCTTAACGGTTTCGACCGATCCATGGACGCTGTGGTTTACTTGAGTCCCTTTCCAGAAAAACAGACCTCGGCTCGGCTGGCGGGTGTTTAATGACCATCAGAAAATGCCCACAGGCTCTGGGCTCTGTCATCGGCTATTAAAAAGTTTGTCCCCTTTGACGGGTGTTGGGTTCTGTTTCGGAAGCTCGACGGTTGTGGCTATCAACGGGTGTCCCTACCAATACAAGGTCAATACATAGACGGCATTGCTTCACATTGCTGCCGGGCTTCGATCGGATCGGCCTTTGATGGACCCCCGTAGTGGCCGTCCTTGGGTTGCAAACTTTTCCCTTTATCCCACGGTCCACAACTAATAGAGCCGTCGGCAGGGAGGTTGGCCGGAGAGTGAGGTTTTGTTGGGTATTTATTTGAGCAAACACTTCATCGTCGTCGTTGTCGTCGTCGTCGTGAGTGAGTGAAATGTTCCTGTTGTCGGCATAGGGAGGTCTGTACGGTTTTTTGGCCTGCAAAAGGACCGTAATCCTTACAGTTGTGCAGTTGTTATTGTGTCCTATAATTGATTAGTTGGACAAATTCTGATGCTCGGCCGTACATATAAAAAGGATGTAATAAAAGGGACGCTGCAGTTCTTGGTCCTTGAGTTGTGGCTGTTTGACGCCCATTCGGGCGGGAAGAACTTTCAACAAGTGGCGCTACCGTATGGTCAACTGAATTAGTGGCAGCTTCTCGAGCCGATCCGATCGGTCAGCAGCAACAGCAGCAGAGAAGCCTTTCGCTCGAATGACGAAGTTACGGTGGAAAAATTCCTTAGCCGGACGAACGGGGCAGGGCTGGGGAGCAAATGAACTGAGAATTTGCAGTGAAAAACCGCATCCCCACAACAGCTTCTTCTTCTTCAGGGTCGTGGCCTGGGCCCTGCTGCTGCTAAGTGCTTTTCTCGGCTCGGCACGGCTTTGGGAAAGTTTAGGCAAATTGGATCGTACCGATCGGTTTAGCCCTCCATCCCTTGCCGGGTCGGTGTCGGTGGTGAAAGTTACTGACTCTGACTTTAGAGACCTTTCAGCTGCTGCTCCTTGGGCATTCGGGTGTTCAGTGGCCCGCAGTGCTGCTAATGGGAACATCCACTTTGAGGTTTCCGAGTTTTCCGAGGCAGGGAACAGCAAGTTACACCAACCCTCGGGTGATCCGATGATGTTACTCGTAGTGTCGAAGGGTCAAACGTGGACCAATTGAATTATCGGTCCGTAGGTTTTAATTTGCGAACATATTAAGTAACGAACACTCTCTCGGACACTCGTGTTCAAATTTGATAGCCACAACAGCCACGTGAGTGTCCTCTTTCGTAACTTTTGTTGTCCACTGTGACCGCCAATCAATTGCGAAGCCGCGAACGGCAGCACTGCGCCCAGGGGGTCACGGTTTTTTAATAAATTACATACTTACCGGCCCTTTGATGTTGCTTCCACCACCACCACGCGGTCCGCGGTCGCGGTGCCATTCGTAAATTAGTAATTCTCGGCAGGGTGCAGATTCGCGCTGGAAAAATTGTGCATTTTTTTTGCGCCATTCGCTTCGCAAAAAATGTGATAAAATCGATTGTGTGTGGTGCGTAAAGTATGCTGAGTCTGTTGTTCCGCTGCAGATAACAAAGGATTATTACGCTCTGTGAAGCGTTATCTTCGGCCAAAACCGACCATAAGCTGATTTTGTTGTCTCGCACGGAATGACTACCAACTCTCATCTATTTGATCATCCGCGAGTTCCATTGTGCCACCGATAGGAAGCTCATGCCATGCCACAACAGCAACATCGGTTATCTGTTGCTCATTGTGTTGCTGATTGAAACGGTTACCACGGTGAATGGGAACCAAACATAGAGCGTGGTTCACAATTTACTTAGAGCAGCCATTTTTTTATTAATTCGTGTATAAGTGGTCTGTTCTAAAATTTTCGCGACATTAAAATTTCCGCGGGATATGTAATATAAATGTCGCGAAGTTTGTTGAACATACGACGTACATGAAATCGGCGCTTTGCGATAAGCTTTTGAGGTGCATTTGTCCTTGAATCCCTCGTCTTGGGTGGTTTTTAAAATAGTTATTGATTAATTAGTTTGGTTACTCTAATGTGCACTCTTTCCTTTTCTTTTGCAGCTGACGCTCGGAATGTAATACGACCCATGGACATCGTGTGGAAGCCAAAGCGGCAGAGCTCGCTGAAACAAGAACTGCAAGAAATTTCTTTCGAGAAACAAATGAATTCGGAGAAAATGTTTGAATAAATTGATCTTAAGCTATATTCAGGTTGCTTTAAAAACCAATAGTTTTTTAGCTTTCTTCCACTAATAATTTGTTAACCATTAAATGCGTTGCAGATGAATGACATTTTCTTAGAACGATGATGATAGAACGTATCGAAATGAATTTCCTGAAGCGTCCTGAAAGCCAGGCAATCGTTGTCAACAGTACGCCATCCTCTTTGTGGTTTGATTGTTTCGCAATTACGTAGAAAATTTAATACTTATCCGAACCCATTGGCAAACGTCGTCTGGAGTGAATCCGTTGCCAAGAGGAACGCCGAGTAAGTATAAGTACCACGTCTTACCACAGGGATTGAATTAGGCAAGTTGAGTGCCGTAGACGATATCGACTCGTGACGTTTCACTCAAAAGTAATGGTAAAAACCTTAACCGGACTTAGCGAAACGAACGCAGTAGTAATTGTGCACTGAGTAGCGTAACCTGAACCGGATGTCGAAATTACTTGCATTAGCGGCTGAACCTCCTGGCCCATGAAGAAAAAACTCGCCAATACCGCTCATTTCCAGCTGCTGGATAAATTGTGGTTGGAAAGTAAATGGATTCTCACGCTGTCCGTATTTCGGATCCGTTCGGTTCGACCACAATGTATTTTCGCAACGTTCGCATTGCCCATAAACTAGGCGAACCAATCAGACTACGAATCTGGAAGGAAAGAGCCTGTCTTCATCGGCTCCCTGTGCTCCCTATTCACCGGGCACAGGTATCACAAGGCGCTTCAGTTCCGCAAACAGACGGCGGGACATTAGCAGGCAAGTTAAACCTAGGGGCAAGTTTATGGTTATCGAGGTACCGGCTTAAATTCCCGGCAGTCAATCCCCGTCTTTGGTTTTTTTCACATAAAAACGGTAAAATCTACAGACATTACAGGGTCGGTACTTCTGCCGATGGAGGCGCATGGTGCGCGTCGACGATAACGTTTGGAATGAAACTATTTTTACGACGAATCGGTTGCAATTGCACAGCTCATCCATTCCCAGCACAGTCGGCCGATTAAAATAACACCGGACCGGAACTCGTTAAAAGTCCCGCTCCCGAAGCCGGAAGAATGCCCCAGAACGAGCACAGCGGCCCTCGGATCTTTATCGCTACCCACCGAGACACTGTCCAGTACGACCGGGCTCTCTCACACAGTTACATTGCACTTCCGATGGGCCATTTACACAGTGTGCTCGTCCAAACTGGCCGCCCTGCAGCCAGGGCCTAATCAGGTCCTGTGCCAATGGGGGGAGTTGAAACGTTTTTCGGGACTCACCGCTCCGAGCCCGGTGAGCTTTCAACGGTTTCCGCCTTCAGTTTCCTGCTTCCATTTGGGTCAATTTCCGTTTCCGCCGTTGCACGTCCGTTGCCGCTGAATCAATCGCTATCGTGCTACGGAATCGTGTTCCTCGGTAGACCGCGTCGCAGTCTGCGCGCGTTTCGGGTCACAAACAATCGGTTTGTGGTTCCGGAATGGCCGCATGCTAGGCAGCAAGTTACTTATCTTTGGACCGGACGAAGGAACAAGGAACGAAACGATGCGTCCTTTTGCGTCCTTTTTTTCTGTAGAAGCATGCATTTAGAGAAACATAAATGGAACTTGACTTGGCTTCCGTGACGTTTTTCGAACCATATCGCGATGACATCACTCCTGGCCATTGCTTAAATGTCTAGGCTGATGGGTTTGTTAACCGCAAACACGAAGTACACAGAGAAGCATCCCAGATGATCCTCAGCTTGATGATCGGTGGCCTGCAGTGTGATGATTCTGTGCTCTTAAATGAAATGTTTAAAATGCCACAAGCTTCAATGTTCCCTGCCAAACGATGGATTGGGACTATTACCCTATGTAACTGGAGCTGCCGATAACTTTAAGTGGCACAGCTTAGCTCCAAGCCCTTTTTTACTGGCAAGCGATTGACCACCGCAAGAAGGGGGGCCAGTGTCAAAGTGGATGAAAGATAAATGATCGTTACACAACTCCGCTCGTTAGGGCTTGAGGGCGAACGATTGAAGGTAGTCCCGCCGGTCGCCGGTGTGTAAATGGTGCGTTTGTTGGAAACATTTGTTTGTGTTTTCTGCCTTCTGCCTGGGGCCGGGCCGGGCTACAGATTCCTTGCCACCAAGAGCACCGTGCAGCACTCAGTAAAATGGTTACCCTCGTTAAGCGTTTTATGTAAAGTGGGTTCGCTCGCCTTGTTCTCCGCCGCTTTGTAGTCCGGGGCCTCGCCTTCGCGCCCTGTTTGACTAACGAGTTGCACGATGCAATTTGCCAGCTGCGCCGCCCCACCGGCACTCGATGAGCCTGATCAGGACTTCCGCACGTTTCTTGATTCGCAGATTGCGCCGCAGACCGAGGTGCACACGTGGCAAGCGGGTGGTGGGCCGGAAGGAGCGAGCGAAATATGAACCACCCGATCGGATGGTAATATCTCGCCGGCGTTCGTTTGATAAGACAAACATCAAGAAACTCGGCCCGGAGCTCAGAGAAATAAAATCGAGTGGCTTCTACGGTTAGGAGCCATAGGAGTGTAACAAGTAGGGTAGCTTTCCTCAAGGGCGTGTAGGGGAACTGGAGATAAAATATGAAAACGAACTATTCCTTAGAGATCAGAAGAGGCACGGCGAGCAGTGCGGGTCGAATGGGTTTGGTGCTTCTTATGGAGTTTCTTTGGCATGCTCGTTACGGAAGGGCATTCAAAGTTGTGTCCTCATCCTTCTTGTTCAGAGAGTACCGTTTTTTAGTTTGATTTGAGGAAGAGAGATACTTAAAGGGCTTACTGAGACATGGAATAGTTACAATCGATACGTTTTATTCATTATCGTATTTAATCCTAGGGATTTATTGGAACATAAACCGACGAAATAGGACGGATAATCAAACGACCCATAAAAAGTGCCGTATGGGGATAAGGAAGTACTTTCGATAAGAAACCATTTCCACACTATCAAAACATGCTTTCCGTCAGCCCGTGTTTCCCAGTCGTCTCAGAAAGTTACCAAAACAACCAAACAAACCCCAAAATAATTAATCTTCTTTTCCCAAAAGAAGAAGAACGCACGCATGTGTGGCTCGCAAGCCGAGATCCTGGCTGCCGTGCCGGTCGTTGATGATTGTTCCAGCTCTCACTCTCTCTCTCTCCACTATCGGGCCCCATCAATTAGAGCGGAAAATTAAACTCATCCTGCCCGGCTCCGGCTCGAGACGCTGGCCCAGCCTGGCTCGCCAACGAAGATCGCATCTTTATTTGCCGGAACGTGACACTTTGATGGACGTGATGATTTATTTTTCCGGTTTATTTTTTCTTCTGCTTCTGTTCGCCGTCTTACGCAGCTTAGCTGCGTCGGGCGTCGGCTGTCTTTCAACGGTCGGAGGATCGATGAGGAATTTATCACGACAGCGGAAACAGTTCCCAGAAGAATTCCCGTACAGCTTTGGTCGCCACCCTTGGTGCTGTGGAAGCTCAGCACCCGGACTAGACCACGAGTGACGGGGCGCCCGAGTGTTAATTAAGTGGCATACCGTTTTCAATTAAACCAACATGAAGCAGGAACTGTAAAAATAATTAAGGACTGCCCTTCGGGTGCGAGGCCCTCAGAAAAGACTTCGGCCACTGACCACTTCTCTCTCGAATATTATTTTAACGATCTTAGCTCAGAACAGTCCGTGGCTGGTTGTTGATTGAAGCTTAAAGTGGATGAAGTGTTATTCTAAAATTGTTCTAAAAGTTCTATGCCTACTCTTTCTTGAGCCGAATGTTGAGCCATTTTCGCGTCGGCCCTAACCGTCGCCCAACGTAACGCACTCTTGTGCCATCGAGAGCCCGATTTCTCCATATCGGGAGTGTTGTCAAACGGACGGGACGATTTATGAATTTCACCGCTTCGGAAGGTTTATGGAAATTGCTCCACCGAAGCCAACGGAAGCCGATTTAAACCAACCGACCAGTGTTTGGTCAGTGGCGCCAGTCAGCCCGGCCCGGGCCCGGCCACTGTTTGTGTTCGTTCCGCCGGTCGCGAGTTCCACGTTACGTTTAAATGGATATTATTTGGCGCGCATTGTTTTTGTTTTCCATCCCGCATTTCCGCGCGTTCGACTCCCGGTTCGACCGCCGGTACGGGTCGAATCCTTTAATCCGATTTGTTGCCGATAATGCGTCGTGGCCCATGGCCCGCGGAAATTGCTGCACGGTTCCGGTGGTTCCGCCACCGATGAACCGATAAATGGCCGAGCGATTCACCGAGCGAACGATCGCACCCGATCGCAGCAGCTGGCCCTAGGGAACTTGCCATTTTTGGATGAATTATGTGGGACCACACACCCGTCGGTGGGGGACAAAATAAATACATAGGAACCGGATCTAGAACCCGCCCGAGCGTTCCCGGCGTTTTTAAGCCCCACGACAAAGTATATTTGCCTAGTCTCGCCCTAGCCCTAGGTCGGAATGGCGGCTGTTTAGTTGATCGTCCAGTTTTCCGGCCCGGACATCGTCATTTCCGAGGGGGCCCCGTGCCAAACAGTGAGCTGCCGGTAGACGGACGGCAAACATTATGCTCTCTTTGATTGATGGCAACCCCCGGAGGCGGTGCTAATGGCGGTCCCAGCGGCGGTCCCCCTAAAACTCTAGGCTAATTAGAGTAGGTAAATCCGAACCGCGGTCCAAACGTAAACGGAAACCAAAAATCGCGAGTTTTTGCTCCGTTTTAAACCATCTGTCACACCGGAAGACCACAAACAGCGGTGCCCGGGAAAACACGTGCTCAAACAACCCATCTCGGGCGGCCTTTCCGGATCCGGTCCGTCCAGATCGCAGATCGCATCAATCCGGCATCTGCTACGCACCCGGAGCGCAGCGTCGTCGCCATCGGCATCGGCGGGTTTGTGGAATGAAATTTTCATTTGCACAATTGTTCAAACAGCAGCACAAATCAAATCAATTAAAGGCCAATTATTGTCGCACGACACCGGGCCACAGCGACTGGTCTGCTGGTCAGCAGGTAGCACCCCAGAAGCACCGGTGGCCGGGTCTTTCTACGATTTGATGCGGTCGGAGTGTGTCCCCATCATCATTATCACGCTTCCTCCCAGGTCGGTTGGTATTTTATGAGCCGGGATGTGATTTATGTTTTCCGTTTCCAGGCTCTCCGGGCGGTTCGTCGCGCAGAAACAATGGGGCTTTTGATTAAAATCCGGACCCGGCCCCGCACACGTGGCACACGGGGGTTTGATTTTATTGACTGATTTTAAATTCCCGTCGTTCGGCCCGGCCGGGCACCGGAATCCACATCATTGACCATTCATCAACCTCGTTCGGGTTTGGGGGGTCGGGAAAACATATTGCAGATTCCGACAGCGACACGTGGCGCCGGCGAGACAGAGAGATTCCTCGGTGCGAGTTCCTCGAAGCCTCGTGAAGCCGTGTCGGTCGTGCTTTCATCTATTTAATGTTTGAAGTCGGGCGCGACCGAAACTGATGAGCAAATATTTGATGTGCGATATTCGCGCGATACGCGCGCTGGAATTTCGAATTTACGGCGGACCGGCGTCGGCGGTTTATTATTTTTCTTTTGAAATTAATACAACGTGAAAAACGTGATAATCGCGAATGTTATTGAATGACGTTCGAGTGCAATTGATAGCGTGCGCCACATTGTGCCATCGATGGACCGTAACGCTGTTCCCTCCGGGTATTAATCTGACACATCAAAAGAGCTATATTCGCATCGATTTATGTAAAACTCCACGGACAACGTTCCGAACGTTGAGATGCTGCCACTTGGAGTTAGCGGTCTGTTTCGTCATAGATTTGTTGGGCCACATTTGCCACTTTCTATCAATTCGGGCCCCCGTTGTCAGCGTGCCGACATTTTTCCCACTCCGTGAAATATTTACAGTAAATCTCATGAATTTCAAACACCTCTCGCCATCGGCTTTCCTCGGGTTGGGAAAATCGATTGCGTCCACTGTGCCTCGGAGGGCACAAATCTGTGCTCGAGTGAGTGTTTAAAAATTGAAACAAAATTCCGCCATCCTTCCGTCGCGCGGCTTAGGACTTCTTTTTGCTTCGCTTTTCATCCACGCGGGACGAGCCGGGCCTATGATTTGGTTTTTGGGCGCTTAGTATGGGTGATCTAATTTGATTGTTGGCAGACAGCCAGCCAGCCAGCGAGCGGATGATCCAATGCGTTCGGTAATTCGGTGGGCATTAATATTCATTCGTCGGCGTTTAGCGATTGGATTGGAAGACTTTCGAAGCCAATGATGATGGCACCGGGGATTCAATCCGTCACGTGGTGATCTGGCGACTTATTTACTTACATTAAAGACGCGCCCAATGCATTGATTAAACGGCAAAAGCAAAAGTAATCTTCAGCGGTGAGCTATTCACGGAGCTTCAATATTTAATACCACCCGACAGTAGGTGGCCCAGCCCTAACGGGCCGTACCCTGAGACCGAAAAATCGATAATGATGCACACGTGGTGTGTGAAAAAGTTTTAAGCCCCGTGCCAGTGCACAGCCGAGGCACTTTTGCACCATTTTTCCGGGCCTGTATGGAGCTAGCTTTCTACTTGTGCCGTGTTTTTTGCTTGCCCCGCTTATCGCGGGAGCGTGTTGAATAATTGAGCCACCTTTAATGGCTGGGCGAAATGGTGGCGAAATGCCGCGAAAATCCACTGATCGCTTAATTGCATTCCCGGCAGCCACAGCAAAAACCAGCGCCAGCGGAAAAGAAACGGCGGGAAATAAACCCAAATAAATGGCGGCCCAATTGAGTGGAATCGATACTCGATTTAAGCATAAACAAAAGTGTATCTTGCGTTGGCTCATTTCATGCATTGTTCTATTGCTGGCTCCACAATTTCGGGGACTCAGGCAATTGAAGTGTAATAGCCGAGAGCGCGAAGCACTGTGAGTGTGAAACGAAAGCCACTCCTCGAAAGTCCACCTAAAGCTCTCCGGCAGCTAAACCGATCAACGTTGATTTATCCTCTGCGACACAGCCAGGCGACGGTGCCAGATTGATGGTGTCCTGTCCGTCTATGTGAACTGAATGGCCATCCCCTTTTTTTTTGCGAATCCCGTTAGTTCGCCCAATCGATCCCGATCGACTGCAGGCCCGAAAGACTGCAGCAGACAAAGTTTCACCGCTCGCAATTGATGCTTTATGATTACCCTTGTTTGCCGGCCGCCTGCCCGGCCAATCCGTGATGCAGCGGACCGTCTTTCATATTTTCGCCCCCTTTCTGTTACTATAGATTGAGAAAGTTTCGCAGCCAGACACCAGATCCTGATGCTGCCGGGGGGCCGGACCGTGTGCCAATCACTGGCCGCAAAGTAGAAGAATTCGATCAAAATAGTTTGTCGGTGGCAACTTTCACTTTCACGGCAAGAACGGCGGCCCGAATCTCCGGCGTTGGGTTGACTGTGTTGCCGGAATCATATCATCTGGCGCAGCAGTAGCCGATGATTGATGTACTGCGGCGTACCCGGCGAAAGGGTAACGATGAAGTGGCTTGACTCATGCTGGTGGACGCTGGTTCTGCCCGGGTTGGTTTGAAGCCAACTGGAACGGGGCAGGACCGAGCACGGTACACGGTCCGAAGCGAGTCCGAAAAACCAAGTTTTTCGTTCCAAAATTCGACTGCATTAATCAGAGGACATTTCCTTCAAGAACGGTTACAATCATTTCAAGCGGCCTTCAGTCTTTCTACGCCGTTTTGCTTATGACCTTGGCCAACATCGAGACCCAAACTTTGAGGATCTTCGGTAAACCCCAAAAAGACACCCAGGACTGCTGATAAAACAACCTAAATTAGGTTCACACTTTGCGAAAGTGAACCCCTAAAATAAAAAGCAAACCCTGTACGGAATCCATCTGGCCAGAAGCTTCCTATTGGTTCACTGTTCACTATTGGCGAACTATTTACTGTCTACACGGCCGCCAGTGCCGTCCTGGGCAACGAAATTGGATCGCTCGCTGCAACCCGTTCGAAGCATGGGGACAAAAAATGCTACATTCACTCAAAATGCAAATATAAATGATGGGAATCAGACACACACGCACGTAGGGGCTGTCCCCAGCCTTCCTAACGAGGTCCGGGGCGATGGCACGTGATTGACGCTGGGAAAGAGGAACCCCGGTTTCGGGATAACCCGATGGGTTATTTTGCAAAATTAACAATCTCATGACACCACAAGCTGGGCAAATCAGAACGCGCAACGCGGTGCACCAACACGGTGCCGGTCAGAGCAAACACCCGATGGCACACATCAACCGGAACAGCCGGTTTCCATGCCGCACCTTGTTTTTTGTTTTTCGGTTCACCCCCGGTGATCTTCAGCTTCAGCTTCCAATCCGACCGGACTCCTGGCCACCGTCACCGGGGCGGTGGATTGATTGGTATCGATATTTTGTCCATTCGATTCCCGCGATTGGGTGCCATGATTGACGGCGGGTGATTTGTTATTGAAAATGACAGATTTTCCTTCGGCGCGGTGGCAATTATTCAGAGAATAGGAAAATAGGGAACCCATCCGCCTGGGTCTGGGCAGAAACACAGTCCCTGAAAAATGATCTGTACGACGAAAGACAAACGAACCGCAATAAATCTGGTGACGCGTCGCCGTTGCAATGGCCATGCCCGGAAGGGATGCACTATTTTAACTTGTTACATTCCGTTACAATACTGTCCCTTGACCGCCTTGAGAGTTTCGATAAGTATTCATTACGAGTTTGCGAATAATGTTGCAAAACCCCGGTGCTGTGGCTAATGAAATGGAATATGTTTCCGATTAGGTTGCAGACGACGTACTACGCATTCATTTGCATCCGATAGTAACCAGCAACCTGAGGTGTGGAGCTGGGCGATGTCGATGAAAAAGCCAAACGAAACCAAAGGTAGCATAATCGAATGGCCAGTGTTCGGTATTTATGTGCTCTGGAGTAAAGGACCTCATCTATCGAGTGGTTCCGATCCGATCAAAGGCAAAAGGCACCGTCGTGTCTGCCGTGGTCAATTATTTTCCCCACCGTTGGCATTCGTTTCGAAAGATACACTGACTTCCGGACGGTTCTGGTTCTCTCGGTGGTTCTTTCTTCGATTTCAATGGGATTCTTGAGTTTAATTTCATTTTCATGCAACAATTTGTGTGTCTCGGTGTGTAAGCGTAGCCGTTTCGAGGTGTTTCGAACCGGGTATTCGATTTATCGGCCTCCAATGTCGGGTGCCGGGCCAATTACGACTCGTTTCTAATCCGGAATCGGCATCGAACGTGTTGCAGCCGATAAAACCGAGTCCTTCCGTCGTTTGCATTCTCCCGGCTGGCTAATCGGCTGGTACTCGGCGTGGCTTGCATTTTATTACGTTCGTTAGCACATACTGAGGCGCGTCCTGGAAGCCCTCTGCCCTTCGGAGGGTGCTCTTCCGAAGGTATGATCCCACTCGAAATTGCGTGTGCATAATTTATCATCAGGGCCAAGGAAAACAAAGGCTTCGGCCAACCTCAAACAAACGGAAATCTGGAGCGAACCCGGAGACGGAGTCGCTTTCGGCCGCAGCATATCCGGGGCCCGGTTATGTGGTGCTATGTGTTGCCGGCTTCGTGCCGGCCTCACGCAGCATTAAACCTGGCCACAGACACATTCAGCCAATTACACTCCTTGACTGAGCAGACTCCGGTGGCCCACCTTTCGATTCGAGCCTCGTCAGCCCGTCCGGTCCCGTCTCCGGAGCAAGGAAGCATAAAATGACGTTATGCTCCCCATCGCCCACACACACGGGGATGGTGAGGGGGCAAACAAAACGCTACAACGCAACGCCACGTCACGATTGCCAGTGATTGTGTTGTGTAACTGCCGCCGTCCGTGGTCCGTGGCTTGTGTTCCGCTGTTCCGATGTAATTGTGCGTGTAATGCAACCGTGGCACAACCGGGGCAATAAACAGCGATGGGCGCGTTGCGTCAAGCAATTTAATCCTTTTCATTCGCCAACTCAGCGAACGCGGATCGAAGCTCCGCGCTCTGTGGTAATTGCCGAAACGCGAATCAACATTGATCCCATCAACGCCGTCCCTCGGCTTCCCAGCGTAAGAGGCCCGAGAGAGAGAGAGAGTCCTTTCATCCGCCATTGTTGTGGGGCTCACGGGTAGGTAAATAACCCGATCACTGACTGGGCCACCTTTGAGACCGTGTGGCGAGCCGCAGACGGAGCGGTTGCCGGTTAATCCTTGCGACAAGGCTCCACCTTTTCCAGCGCCACTTGTTCGGGCGGCTTTTGAGCCAACGTCTCACGCGTAAGATGTTAATCTCGCGTCTCGCGTAACATCTGGAGGTGTCGGGGCGGCGTTCGGTCTGTGGGTTGGACGCCGACAGCTTCCCTCGTGTTCCCATTGAAAGCGATTGAAAGGGCCCGGAAGATGTCGCCGAAGTGTTTGAGGGGCCAAACAGGTCTGTTGAATGTCAAACATATGATTAACGATAAGCCGAGCCAAAGGGAAATAGTGTTGGTGGGTTGGGCTCCGCTTGGACCTTAAATACATTCAAAAATAAAACAAGAGCCGTAAACCGTTGTGAATTCAGTAAAGTTTCTAACCGTAAACGTATTTCATTCTGTTTTTATGTGAGACTTTTCAACACAAATTGTTCATAAAAGCCGGCCGCGAGTCCTCATCGATGAATCCTCGTCATTCGTCCTTCGTTTGCTTGTTGGCGGTTGCGATTCGTGGCCAACAAAGGCCCGCGCACCTCGCATTGAAAACAATCTATGAGAAAATTGCCAACAAACTTCTTGTAATTTTCTTGAAACGCTTAAAGCAGAACGCTCTCGGCCCCCTTCGTCCACTGTCGTTCCGGCCCGATTTAATGCCCCGCAAATGGTGAGGAGATAGGCCATATATTCTCGTTTATCGTCACTCCGTCTCGGTGCTCGGTGTTTTTGGGTTTTATTTTCTCTGACCCCACCGGGCGCAACATACATAAAACATGTTGCCGCGCTCCGACGGCCTGCGACGGATCCTAGTCTCGGGGATTTAGAGTTACTCCGATTAATAATCCCAAGAACTCTGTGCCACATAATCTATCCTTCATTTGGGCGGTGCGAGCGAACGCAAAGGCTGCCTTTGTTTACCTTGTAAAACTGAAAAGAGGAGTTGGGCCACCGGAACAGGCCGTTAAAGCCTTCGCCTAGCTCAGCTGAACGCTTTACGAGTGTGTGGAATGGCCGTATCATGCGTGCAATTACGGCGTGATGTTCTACTTTAACGGCGGTGTCATTTGAAATTTTATGACACCGAACCGAGGAATTAGTGGCCCGACGGGTACAGCTATCGCGGGCGTAAAGTGCGTAATGGTCCCGACGATGCTTACGCCCCGAATAAATGAGGCGAAGAAAAAGAACGATTCACTACTCGAAGCATTCGAATAATAAAAAAAATAAATACAATTATAAGTCTAACGGGCACAGAAAGGATCATGAGAATTGGCGCCCGGTACAACGGCTGGAGTCGAAACCGAAAAGTGACCGACAGTGACCCCGGAAGATCGGCACGGTGGCTGCGAAGGAGCGGATTTGCTCAGCAGTGTGTCAAAAATTGTGGCCCAAAACGCCTTCCAAAATTGACCCAAACACACACACACACACACACACACACAGAGATAAACATCGGGCTGGCCCGGGCATTGTATCGCAGTCTCCAAACCACAACCATCCAACCGTTAAATTAAACCGTACAATGAAAAACCCGGTGTCCCCTGCTCGGGGCCGGGCTGTGGCCGACTGCAAACCCAATTGAGCATGGCACACTGGCCGCTTCCAAACCGGGACCGGACTGGTCTCCGGACTGGTCGTCAGGTCCTACGTCAGCTCGATCACACGGGTCACACACGGCACGGCCGGTCAGTGAAAATTCAATTTTGACATGAATAGCCTTCTAATTCCGTCCATTCCGGTCCGGTCGGCCGCTCGGATCCGTTTACTAAATTGAACCATTTTTTGATGTTGCCATTTTGGGAGAAAAGGCGCAAGAAGATAAACATGTGTGACGAGGATGTCGAGTGTCGATGGTTTCAAGCGGAATAGAAGTATGATTTGTGGAGGCAAATATAATCAAGAGAATGTACCCGTTGCCTGTGGTGAGTTCGCGTGGCACAGGTGGCACAAGGGTACATATCCTAACCAATCAACGGCAACGCACGCAAGCAATGTAACGATGTGACACAGAAAAAAGGTCAACGTGTTGAAGTCTACGATAGTCATCGTTGTTTCTCAGTTCTCAGTGTTATTCAATTATTTATTATTTAAGTATTTATGTATTAATTTTTTTACTAATTTATTTATTTCTTTTTTTATTTATTTATTTATTTATTTATGTTCGCTGGCATTACTGATTCAAGATTCGCGAGTGACATTTGCGCTAGTGTACATTTATCGTCAAATGCATTTAACTTCAGATCGTTTATAAGTACGCGGATTTATAGACGACTTGACATAAGCGGGATCGATTTGACATTTTCACGCTCCGATTTGCGCTTCGTCTGGCCCCCAGAAACAATCGATTTAGTTTTAACTTAGGCTTGCCGAATATTCGTTAAGGCGTTTTGGTTTAACACGGTGCCTGCTAAGATGATTTCCATGTCTAA